>NW_026057577.1:51755009-51772538 GCF_023721935.1 Panthera uncia | reverse complement strand
TGAGGGTTGATGGGGGGTGGGAGGGAGGGCAGGGTGGGTGATGGGTATTGAGGAGGGCACCTTTTGGGATGAGCACTGGGTGTTGTATGGAAACCAATTTGACAGTAAATTTCATATATTAAGAAATAAAAAATAAAATATAAAAAATATAAAAAATAAAAAAAAAAGAACACATTGCCCAAAAGTAGCAAACACACAATCTTCTCAAGTACACATGGAACATTCTCCAGAATACACCATACGTTAAGCTGTAAAATGAGCCTCAATAAATCAACAAGATTGAAAATAGATTATGTTCTCCAACCATAGTGGATGAAATAGAAATTGATGACACAAGGAAATTTGAAGAATTCGTAAGTGCAGAAATTAAATAACACACTCTTAAATAACCAATGGGTCAAAAAAGAAATCACCACAAAGGAAATTAGAAAATAACTTAAGATGAGTGAAAATAAAAACACAGCATATAAAAATTTGTGGAATGGAGATAAAGCAGTGCTCAGAGGAAAATTTATAGCAGTAAATACCAATACTTTTTTTAAAAAATTTAATTTCAGATAAATAACCTAATCTTCAATTGCAAGGAACTGAAAAAAGAAGAGCAAACTAAACCTAAAGCAAGAAGAAAGAGGAAATAATATTAGAGCAGAAGTTAGTGAAAGAGAATAGAAAGACAACAGAGAAAATCAATGAAACCAAAAGCTGCTTCTTTGAAAATATCAACAAATTGACAAACATTTAGCTAGACTGACCAAGAAAAAAGAGAGAACTCAAATTTCTAAAATCAGGAATGAAACATGAACTATAAATTGCCCAATTTAAAAAAATGAAACGAGTATAAAGAAATACAATGAATGATTGTATGAAACAAATTGTATAAAAGAAATGAAATGGACAAATTCCTAGAAACACTCTCACTACTGAAACTGACTCAAGAAAAAAAAATACACAATCTGAGTACACCCATAACAAGTAAAGAGATTGAATTAGTACCAGAAACTACCCACAAAGCCCAAGACCAAATGGCTTCAATGTTGAATTCTATCCTATGTTTAAAGAAGAATTAGCATCAGTATTTCACAAACTCTTCCAAAAGTTTGCAGAGTAAAAAACCCTCCCCAACTAATCTTATGAGACCAGTCTTGTCCTGATACCAAAACCACAGTCATGGCACAAATACAAACAAAAACCAAGCTAAAGACCAACATCTCTTATGAATAGAAGTGCAAAAATCCAACAAAATACTAACAAACTGAATCCAGAAACATATAAAAGGGATTATGCACCATGACCAAGTGGGAGTCGTTCCAAAAATGCAAGGTTGGTTTAGTATCTGATAATCAACCAATGCCATACACTCTATTAACAGTAAAAACCTAAAACCACATGATTATGTCAATAGCTGCAGAAAAACATTTGACAAGGGGTGCCTGGGTGGCTCAGTCCGTTAAGCGTCCGACTTCCGCTGAAGTCATGATCTCACAGTCCCGTGAGTTCGAGCCCCGCGTCAGGCTCTGTGCTGACAGCTGGGAGCCTGGAGCCTGTTTCAGATTCTGTGTCTCCCTCTCTCTCTGACCCTCCCCCGTTCATGTTCTGTCTCTCTGTGTCTCAAAATAAAACGTTAAAAAATTTTTGACAATGAGGGTGATGGATATATTTACGGCATAGATTGTGATGATGTTTCCATGTGTGTATACTTATCTCCAAATACATCAGGCTGTATGCATTAAATATGTACAGCTTTTTGTTAGTCAACATTACCTCAAGAAATTGAAAGCCAATTTCTCTTTCATGATAAAAAAAAAAAAAGACACTCAAGAAATAAAGATGGAAGGGAACCTCTTCTACCTGAGAAAGAGCATCTTTAAAAAAGCTACACAAACATCATACTTAATAGTGAAAGACTGAATGCTTTCCCCTACAATTAAGGGAAAAAGAGATGTCCACTCTGACCACTTCTTTTTTTTAACGTTTATTTATTTGTTTTGAGAGAGAGAGTGTGTGCATGCGAGTGGAGTAGGGGCAGAGAGAAAGAGAGAGAGAATCCCAAGCAGACTTCGCTCTGTCAGCACAGAGCCCTACACAGGGCTCCATAGCATGAACTGTGAGATCATGACCTAAACAGAAATAAGTAGTTGGACACTTAACCAACTGAGCCACAGAGGTGCCCCTGACTCTGACCACTTCTGTTCAGTGTTGTTCTAGAGGCAAATATATCTGGGCAACAGAAATTAACAGCATCAAGACTGTAAAGGAAGAAGTAGAACTGTATTCAGAGATAACATGATCTCATATACAGAAATTCCTAAGGAACGCAAAAGAAACTCCAAGGTACAACTCCAAACATAATAAAAACCACAGAATCGCAGATGTTTATAGGGCAAATTTTATGGTATGTGAATTATTAAATTGAGAACATTTAGCATATAGTAATTTTTGAGCAGACTCAACAATGACACCATCACATAGATCAATGACACACAAAGGGATTTGATATCTTATTTATCCCTGGATCATGTATTCATCTTTCTCAATTAAAAAATACTGAAGTCATTCAGGATGAATTATCTTTATTATTTACTCCACTGGATTTCTCTTTCAAACTGAAATGGCAATATATACTTGTATTGCCTTTTATTATGCGCCAAAAATTTAAAAATTCCTAGAAGTACCAAATAAAAATCTATAGTATTCTTCTCACCCGTGACCCTCCCTCCTACCACCACCACTCCTTGAAGACAATGAATATTAATAGTTCAATGTCCACATTCTTCCCCATGTTCATCTCAATGCACACAAATGAAAATATTCACACAAATAAAAGGGTTTTTCCTCTGATTTTTCTACGTACATTTCTCTCCAACTTACTTCATGGTGGCCTTTCCTAATGGTCAGTGCCTATAAACCATAACTCCTCCTTGTTAAAGCCACACAACATTCCAGAAATATGGACATACCACAGTTAATCCAAGCACTCTCTGGTGACAGGATTCAAGTTCTTTCCTTTTTTTTTTTTTTTTTTTGGCATTCAATGTATTTCTTTACACGTACACTTACAAATCAATTCTTTTACTTCTGTATGATAAAATTGTCCAATCCAGATTTTAAAGATGCAGAAAAACATGACTTTGCTTAGCAAGAAAGAAAAAAAAAGGTCATTATGTTTCACTAAACATCCTGCCTGGTGGAAAGGGGGAAACATTTATTTCTCAGTTCTGAATCACAGCCCTGTGAATAGGTTAGATTTTGTTTGCAAATACATAAACAAAATACAAATTACAAGTGCTCACCAAACAAGGCGTCTTGTAATAGGGGCAAAGGGTGTGTCACAAGAAACACATTTCCTGGTGCAGGAAAATGAGCCGCAGAGGAAGGAAGCAGCCCAGGGAAACAGTGTTGGACCAAGCTTTATGCTTTGACTGCAAAACTCCCCTGACAACAACGAATCCAACAGGATTCCTGGGTTCAGAGTTCAGGTTAGGTTTGGGGTTAGGCTTAGGTTAGAACCTTGAGTCATTTCAGACCACGGTTCCCCTTATTTACTGCTCTACTTTGCACCTTCTCTTGGTTGACTGGAACAGTTTTTTCAAGAAGGAAATGTGGATGCCGTGATCCCCCTGCCCTTAGCTATCTAAAAATAGTTTTCTATTGCCCTCCTCCACAAAAGACAACTTGACTTATTTTAAATGTCTGGGTCACAGCCTTTTCTTCTTCCAAATCCTGTACATACAGCAGCCTTAAAAGCCTTCCAGCTAACAGTGTTGCTGAAGACAACCTATTTTGTTCTTCACTAGTGTCATTACAAGATATGAGAAATCCTCATATTTGTGTGAGCATGTACACAGAATATAAACATAGTAAACTGAAGAAGCACTCTCTGTCATTAAAATGCCAGCAGCTAAACTGTCTCATCTGATATATTCTCAGTTTACTGATGTGAGAAGACAAGGAATGAACTCCACATGAACTATGCCTACAGCAATATGACCATTACATCAGTAATTGTGAGTCTGGAAGGCACCAAACAGTAAGTCCACAGCAAATCAGCCCGAAGTGACAGCTTAGAGATTTGATTTGACTATTCTCTGGCTTTATGTCATTCAATGCCACCATCAGAAGGAGCCGTCCTACCCACAGTGTTCCAGAAGGCCTCATACCCTTTACTTTTGGGCATCAGCTACTCAGTTTGTGAGAGCACCACCTACTGGTGCATTAGAGAAGCATAATTTCTTCGTTCTCTTAAACTGTGGATTATTGGGACCTGCCCAGTGAAAGGGGATATAAAAACCTTCTTCCTCATTCTGGCAGGTTCCCCCCACCACCCCCAAACTCCTCTTCCCTTACGGTCCCTTGAAAAGTGCAGCAAAAGTGAAATTTATGGAAGGTATATAAGAAAACTCAAAATCTAAAGGGAGGTTCACCAAAAGACGTGAAAAGACAGAAGATAGAGCCACTCCTGAAATTTCGGTTTCAGGAACTGACAGAGGACTTCAAGGTACTGCAAGTGGTGTGAATGAGCAGAAGCAATTGTCTTCTGCCTTTGTGTTACTCTGTGAAAGTTCCAGTTCCAGAGAGACACTGCTGTATTCGTCTCAGGTCACATTCTCACCTCTTGGCAGGAAAGGATACTGGTTCTTGACTGACATTTTGCTGTGCTGACTCTTGTGGAGAGAAGACAATTCCTCCAAAGAGTATCAGAGTACTTTTAGCCAAAAAATGCTCACTGTGTCTCTCCAATTTGTAGTTAAATTGCCTTTTCCAAGAGGACGTTTTTAAGATGTTTTAAACTTGTGTAATTCAAAATTTTCTCTTTGGATAGATCTACATACAGATCTCTTCTGTTCTTATCTGAAATACAGGGAGCCCCCTTCAGCCCATGTACTTACATTTTATTCCGTCGTTTACTATTACTTTTAATCCTTAGTTATGCTATCCTCCCTAGGAATCCAAAGTAGTCGTATAGTAGACCTTTGCTCTCACTTCCATTTTCTGCTTCCTTTTGCTTGTGCTTTTTTCTGCATCCTAGAAGCACTTCTCAAATCTGTTCTCCACAATGTCCTATAATTTTCTTAGGGACCCTTTAGGCTCTTCAAAGATACAAAACTTCTATGAGATTCTAGGGGACTGTCCCTTATCCCTTTGTTCTACCGTAATTTTTATTTATTTGTTTAATGATTACTTATTTTTGAGAGGTGGGGAGGGGCAAAGAGGGAGACATAGAATGTGAAGCAGGCTCCAGGCTCTGAGCTGTAAGCACAGAGCCCGATGCAGGGCTCAAACTCGCCAAGTGTGAGATCATGACCTGAGCCAAAATCGGATGCTTAACCAACTGAGCCACCCAGGCACGCCTGCAGTAATTTTTAATGGACCCATGTTTTGTTTTGTTTTATGTTCATTCATTCTCAAATGAGGCAGTATCTTTCCAGATTCATTAGTAGCTAACAGGCAACCATTTGCTCTTGACCCCACTCTGTCTACTTAGGTATCAATCAAATAACTTACCTACATTTGTAACTGAAGGATAGACCAATATGCCCAGTTCAAAGCTGATTTCCCAGTCATTTTGAGCAACAGTCTGCTAGTGAGGTAGTATATTTTTCTACTGCCACTGCCCAGTTCTCTAATAAGTTTCAATGAGATATAAAATCATATTTCCCGGAAGTACCACCTAGTATCTGGGCCCTGTGTTTTAGAAAACCCCACATTGACCCTCTTTCGATTATATCCTTCCCTGCCAGGAAGGGAATCTGTGAGACCAAGGGCATGTGCCCTCCTAGAGCCTTTCTAGACAAGGATTAGACGTTCAGGATCCTAGAATTACCTACCTGAACAGCCTAAGCCTGTCCTACAGGCCTCATCCACAGGCCCACCCTCCTGATGGCAGACCATGCTACAAGTGTATGCCCTTCCAGGCCCAACGAATGGCCAAGGGCAGCTATTTGCAGAGGCTCTGGACCTCCTGGCTGGGAGTCTCATGTGTTCAAGGCTGCTTGCAATGCAGGGGACAGCGGTAGGAAGAGAAGGGGGACAAGCTGGGGGCTAATGGACTTTGGGCAAACTTTCTCCAAATCACCAATATTTCAGCATGGGATCCAAGGAGTCTAAAAACTCTATATTTGAACCTGGAATTCCAGATTATTTTGAAGGTATATTTGTCAAGGTAAATAATAGAATTTACTTTATCTTTATTTACAATTTTGATTCAGACATATGGTACATAGACTTACATTTCTGTTCCTTTGGATCCTGCAGATATTAGGGATGGTCTAATAGCTGGCTTCCAAGCCTCTTCCTGCCTCTACTCCACCGTCCCAGAAGCAGCTCTATTTAGACACAGGTTAGTTCCAGAGGCTCTTTATAAGTCTGCCAGGAATCAAAAAGTAACCAAGAAGGATACAAGCCTGCAGCCCCTAGATGGATGACCATTAGCGTATGAGGTGGCCCTATGAAACTTTAAAATTGGATATACTCTCCGTGCTTTACCTACATCCCATCAGGCACCTGTGTCTAAAATTGAGTTGTACATTATATATCTACATTGAAAATCTGTACAGGCAGATTTCATTCCCCCTCCCCCTAAATTCCTTACTCCCTTAATACTTTTTCTTTACTTCCTGTTCATTATTGTCCATTGCACAGGCATAATGCTTTAAATATTCTGTATGATGTGTTCCTCATCCGTCGAAAACATTCTATTATTCAACAATCATCTCCTATTTACATGTACAGCTTGTCCTTTGCTCACCATTTTGAATTTGTGAAATTATCTTGATTTTCATTTCCATCATATTCCTATGCCTCTTCTCACCAGAAAGCTTAACACTCTTTGCCTTTGCACTTTCAGACATGGCAGTGTTAAAAAAACTTTTATAAAACATCTCTACAATCAGCCAACACAGCCTGTAGGATGCTATACCACAGAAGGTTGAAACCAAAACACCTGCTCACAACTTTTTTTCTTCTACTGCTGACCAGCAAAACTGACATGGCTGTGTGTGTCTGTAGAAATTTATAATATAATGGAGTAGCGGTTAATTCATAGTGCAACTTGGATTTAATGGGGAAAAAATCTGATTTATTTTTGTCTATGATGAATCTGGTCTTCCTACCATAATCTCCCATTACTGGTTAGCAGAGGGAAATTAACTAAATGTCCAATTGCAAGTTCATTTCAATCCATTAGATAGTGTCAGCCTCTTAAACAAAACAAGCAACTACTTGGTCTCTCAGAAGGCCTCCCCTTTCCTTGGTTCTCCGGGGAAAGGATGTTTTTATGCCTTTCTTTGCTTAATTGCTTACTCAAATATCTTTTCCAAAAAATGATCCAGATTTTCATGAAGCTCCAAAAAATTTTCTTTGGGAAATGGAAAAATGTGTATTTGAACACACAGCTGGCATTATGCCACAACTCTACAAACAGCTACAGTGGGTATTAAAAGTAACAGAAGACCTAGGCACCTTCATCTACCAATGAGGAAGTGACATCCCAGGGACATAACAGTTTTTGCCTTTAAACAATTCCTAAGTCTTTTTTATCTCTCACTATGTGGCTCTGGCACAGCAAACTCAGCCAGAAACTAGCACTCCTCCCCTTCTGTGTTTTTTAAGTTTTAATGTTTATTTTTGAGAGAGAGACAGAGTGTGAGCAGGTAAGGGGCAGAGAGGGAGACACAGAATCCGAAGCAGGCTCCAAGCTCCGAGCTGTCAGCACAGAGCCGGATGCGGGGCTCCAGCTCACCAACTGTGAGATCATGACCCAAGCCAAAGTCGGACGCTTAACCGACTGAGCCACCCAGGTGCCCCTGGGCCTTTAAATAATAAATTTAAACCTCTAGTCCTTGTTTCATATACTGAGGATATATCTCTTGACACGTTACCAGGTAAAGTGAAGATATCAGCTGCCCTACCCTTCCCCTTCTCCTCTGTCCCTCTACCATTCCACTCCCTACCTTTTGTCAACCATGTAGTTTGCTTTAAAAAAATTTTTTTTAATGTTTATTTTTTTTGAGAGAGAGACAGAGAGTGCGAGCAGGGGAGGAACAGGGAGAGAGGGAGACACCGAATCTGAAGCAGGTTCCGGGCTCTGAGCTGTCAGCACAAAGCCTGACCCGGGGCTCAGACTCACAAACCGTAAGTTCATGATCTGAGTCAAAGTCGTACACTTAACAGACTGAGCCACTCAGGTGCCCCAACCATGTGTTTTTCTTTCAGTGGTCAATTATACCCAAAATTCATATGATTTTTGATTGTGCATTTATATTTAAGGATAGGCTAGGTAACCACCAAAAATTTGCCTACTGTTTTCAATGTAGGTCTGCTCCCCTGTTGGGTCTCTCCCACCAATAGCACAATTGACAGTGTGTGTGTCAGTGGACCTTGACGACTGCTTGACTTCACTTTAGGGAGGAAAGCTGGGGCACTAAATATGCGCATCTCCAAATGCCATTTGGGATTTAGACTGTAAATACTTCAATTGCTGTGGTAAAAAAGCCCATGATGATATACAAGGTATCATGATGTCAGACCAGCACTGCTTGATACCCCACTTCCCAATGTCCTATAAAACAACCAGCAACAAGAAAAGTACTATATTGGTAATAATACTGGAATCATAAGAAAAAAAACATTCATGGAAGTACAGCTGCATCATCAGTAGAGATCAACTGAGTAATAAAATCAACTGTGGGTTTCAGCAGACCCAGAGTCTCTAACAGAAAGCGGAAGGCTCTGCCTTACTCTACTGTTAGGCATAGAAAGATTCCACTGACCAAAAAATAACGGACATCCCACTGCTACGCACAAACTGTCCTTTGAACTGGTGGGTGCCAGGTCCTTCCATTCCCTCTTCAGCCATGTACACTATTATACTCGCTCATCAGTTGCAGCCACTACCAAGACTGAAGAAGGTGGGACGACTGGGTGGCTCAGTTGATTGAGGGTCCAACTCTTGATTTCGGCTCAGGTCATGATCTCATGGTTCATGATATCAAGCCCCACCTCGGGCTCCATGCTGACAGTGTGGAACCTGCTTGGGATTCTCTCCCTCTCTCTCTGTGCCTCCCCAACTCATGTTCTCTCTCTTTGTCTCTCAAAATAAATAAATAAACTAAAAAAAAAAAGTTTAAGGAAGGTAACACTTCTGCCTACGCTAAGCCAAGCCAGGTGATCAGCATCACCAAAACACATCCTACAACCCACACGCACTTGGATGGTCCCGAAACAACATCCCAAGTACACAGTCAGGGATGAAGCAGATGCGAGAGAGAGAGAGGGAGAGGGAGAGGGAGAGGGAGAGAGAGAGAGAGAGAGAGAGAGAGAGAGAGAGAGAGAGATTCAGGTGTCATGGGCATGATACTTATTCAAGAGTCCTTAATGAAGTGACGGTTTTAGTCAGTTCAGTCTGGTCCAACAAACTACCACAGACTGGGTGGCTTACGCCCAACAGAAATTCAGGGTTCTCCCAGTTTCGGAAGCAAGTCTGAAATCAGGGTGCCAGCCTTCTTCCAGGTTGCAGGCTGATGCCTTCTAGTTACATCCTCACGAGGCAGAAGGGGCAAGAGAGCTCCTGCGACCTCCTTTCTAAGGACCCTGTTCCTGTTCATAGGGGCTCTACCCTCACACCCTACTTACCTCCCAGAGGCCCCACTTCCTAATACCATCACATGGCATTATGATTTCAACATATGAATTTTGAGGGGACGCATTCAGTCTACTGCAGTAATCAGGCATTACATACAAAAGAGTTAGCATACCAGAACTAGAAAAGCAAAGAAGTTTCAAATAACAAAAATCACCAGCTGAAACATCTATAGGAGATGTTAAAACCCACCAAAGCCCCTTGGCTTCAGTAGATCTCTCCTCGGAACAGTTGTTGCCTAGAAAAGATAAGCAAGCCCCCAGACAACATGCAGTGTCCTCTTTCTGTTGCAAGAGGGCAGAGAAGGACCGGTCTCTTCAGTGCCAGCTACAGGACTTTAAGAGAATAAGACGACTCAAACCACACCAGTGTTTTAAGAGAATAAGACGACTCAAACCACACCAGTGACTCTCTTCACAGCAGATTTACGGTGAGGTTAAAAACTTCTATGAACCCAAAGACTGGGCCTGTTTTCCTGCTCTTCCTATGTGAGTCAGACTTTAATGAGCAAGAATTGGTGAAATAAACATAATCAAGGCCTGCCAAGATCTGTAATTCTGGAAGTGGTGAATCTTAAGGCTCTTGGGCTTGGGGTGGGAGGGACTTGTTGGGAAAGATATGAGGGGAAGATTTCCTGCTTCCTGGCTGTGGTACAATCTTCACATCTGAGTGTGATAACTTTACTCCCTTCTTACACACATAAGATTTTGGCTATAGTCCCTTTCCTTAGAATATCTCTGAAGGGGTTCAGAGAATGCCAGTCCAAAATATGCCACTCTGGTATAAGGATTATTTTGAGCTTGAAGGCAGTGGAGAAGAAACAAACACAATAACAACTCTCTGCACACCCCATATCTACCAGGAAGGGCAGGACGATACTTACTCACCAGAGACAACTCTAGACTCATCAATCCAGAGATGGCATCAAAGGGATCTACATAATAAACCTTGCTAAAAACAACCTTATCTTCCATTATTTTCCCCTATATATTTACCTTCCCACAATTTGCCTTCTCTAGAAGCTCAAAGTCCTTTTGAGCTTGTCACTTCTCTACAAATTCATCGCTCTTTTGCTAAGAAGCCGTATTAGCCCAAGTTCTTACCATCCTTTTGAGGTATTCATCATGGAGTCCTCCCATGTGTATGCTCAGATGGATGCATTAATAAACTTCTGACTATTTTTCTCCTTTAATCTCTCTTTTGTTGGTCTCATTTGCAGAACCCCAGTCAATGAACCTAGGATGGGTAGAGAAAATTTTTTCCTTCCCTACATCTCCCTCCCAACTATCATATCCCTCATGCTAAACAGAGTTGATCATTATCATTTCCTCACTAAATCTCCAGCCCAGAACTTGCAGCCCTGTGCCCAAGGCAAGAACATGGCTTCTGAACAGCCCTACATAGTGTCAGTGGCAGGGTTCTTGGGCATCCAGGTCATCTACATGAAGCTATCTGCACGTGCGGAATCCAGAGTACAGACCACAGTACTGCTAATTTCTTAATGTTGAATTTTTAAAATCCATCTCTTTAATTTTATTTATTTTTCTTTGAAAAATTGTTATTTACTTTTAATTACACAAGTGAGCACAAATACATGCCCACAGTAAATATATTAAATGTTACATGTAGTCGCCTCTTTCCCAGAACCCCCAATCCCAGTCTCTCTGCAGAGGAAACCACCATTACCAGTTAGGCCTGAATCCTTCTAGCCATGTTTGCATGCACAGATACTCATAGTCATACTTATGAAAATACATAGGTTCCTTTTTGTTGTCGTTAATTATTACCCTATAGAAATGACATCAACCGATCTGTGACTTTCCTTTTGTTCACTCAACGGTAGGTTTCAGATACTGTTCATGCAACTTTATAGACCTGTAGACCTACCTCATACTCTGCACCTGTTGTATAACAGCACTGTATGTTCACATTGTTTATCACAAGCATTCCCCTACTGAAGGCTATTTAGGTTATTTCTAATTTTTTTATTATTATAAACAATGGAATAGAATATATATGTATTGACGAGTATTTTGCTACAATAAATTCTAAAAAGTAATATTTCTGGGCAAAAGATATACACATTCAAAAGTTTAATATGGTTTTAAACCTCTCTCAGACTGGCTTTGGGAATGATGAGGAAGGGGCGGTTGACATGGAGAAAGGTCCAAGAAGCCCAGCTACAACAGGTGAAAGACAACTCAGACTCCCATGATAGGCAGAGCCTGCCCCCTTGAGCGTAATTGAGAGGGGCTACACCACGGATTTTTTTAAAACCCTCCGTGGACAAAGGCTACTCAAAGCTGATTTGATTGAGTTGGGTACGGCCATGGAGGTCATCAGGAATGATGCTGCTGGCAGCAACAAACTTACCTCCGCTCTGGGATCTATTCCAGCACTGCAACCGCAGCTCCTTCTCTGAGTGATAAAGGTAATCCTGGGGGAATAGATGTGGACACCACCTAACTCCTGAAGAGGAGGAAACAAGGGTTTTCTCCGTGTTTCACTCAAGAAGTAGCTGAGTCATGGACAACATGCAATGATCCAAGTGAAGTGAATACAGCATCTAACCTCCTAGAGACACTAGATGAGAGTATACAGACCTCATGCACACAGCCTGATGCAGCTCATCTAATCAATGTCCAGTGCTTGGCTGCACTCTTACGGGTAATGAAACATGCCATTGTAACACTAATTAAACTATCAAAATACTAAGTAAATACTAGTCAAAATACTAATTAACACCAATTAAAGTGTCAAAAGGATGCATAAGCAATCAGCTGCACACTCAATGGGATGGTATTTCGTCTCACATTATGACTCAAAAGTGGACATTTGTAGCCAGGATGGGAAGGGCTCCTTACCTGTAACTATTTTTTCCAAATGCATGCCCTCCACAGCTCTTGCTGTGTTCCAATCATGGAAGTATAACAAGCACAAACCAGTAAGGGAACAAATTGTGGACTGGTATCCTACCCACATAAAGGCTCATGATTTGGACAAAAGGCAAGTTTTCATACAAGCTCAACAGTAGCTTTTATCCAAGATCAATGAGATGATAGATGTGGAAGTTTAAGCATAACTGAAAGTCCACCATTAACATAAAGAACATTCTGGGCCATCTCTGCCTCTTGATGTTAGCTGGTCATACGATAAAGCTTACAGATTGGACTCAAGGATGTCCTCCCACTCACCAGCATGAAGAGAAGAATACACAAAAGCTTCTTGGCTCATCTACATCTACTTGGCATACAATCATATTGTTTTTGAATTCTTGCAAGTGAAGCTAGAAAGGATTCCAGCTGCACAGATTGAACACATACAAACCCAGAAAGTTAACACTCATCCCATGAAGATATTCCATTCCTTCCTGTTTAGTTGCGCCATCTGAAAGGTGGCTCAAAGTTCAGAGAGTTCTTTTTTGTTTTGTTTTAGTTCAGATACTTCTGAAGAAGACTGTGGCTTGGAATTCCTCAGTTATAATCCTACAGCTTACATTCCACCTGTCTTCATACTAGCTTATTAATAAAAGAGAGATAGCTTCTTTGGTATCCTGTCTGTGGTTTGCAGAGTTCCTTGGAAATGTAGATCCTTGGTATATGTATTAGAGCCTGGGGTCCACAATAACCAGAATCATCTGCTTGCATTGTTGGTTGCCACATGAAAAAAAATCTAGAAGTCTCTTCCAACTGTGTCTGGTATTTTCACCATTACCATCCATAACCATAACTACTATCTTTGCTGTAAGCATTTTTGCCACAAACATTTTCACTGCAAAACTAATTGGCCATAAGGTAATTTTGCCATAAAAGATAAGTGGCTCACAGTTTGGTTTCATTTCCCCATTGACAGAGTTCCAATTTTTATATTATATAAACCGTAGCCAGCCTTCATAATTGTCTATACCATGACAAGTAGATGTGATAGTCTTAAAATAGTGATAACAACTACATACATATGGACTTGGTAGAAAACATGATGATAAGACACACTGGAAGTGTGGAATAAGAGAGTACAAACCAGATCACATACTATCTAGAAAGTAACCTACCAGCTGCAGTGGTAACAAGTTCAGTTACAAATGAATTACAACATTTAACACTTTCCCATAGAACTTTGGAATGTCTAACAACAGACAAGTAACAATAAACCAAAAAGGAACAAGTATGGAAGGCTTTGACACACAATACAGAGCTCAGTTACAAATATGCGTGCCAGTGTTTGAAAAATTGATACCTCTCTTAGGGAAAGGTGCTGAAGGGGTACTTGAACAAATTATAGCTGAGAACTTCCCTGAACTGGGGAAGGAAAAAGGCATTGAAATCCAAGAGGCACAGAGAACTCCCTTCAGACGTAACTTGAATCGATCTTCTGCACGACATATCATAGTGAAACTGGCAAAATACAAGGATAAAGAGAAAATTCTGAAAGCAGCAAGGGATAAACGTGCCCTCACTTATAAAGGGAGACCTATAAGACTCGTGACTGATCTCTCCTTTGAAACTTGGCAGGCCAGAAAGGCTTGGCACGATATCTACAGTGTGCTAAACAGAAAAAATATGCAGCCGAGAATCCTTTATCCAGCAAGTCTGTCATTTAGAATAGAAGGAGAGATAAAGGTCTTCCCAAACAAACAAAAACTGAAGGAATTTGTCACCACGAAACCAGCCCTACAAGAGATCCTAAGGGGGATCCTGTGAGACAAAGTACCAGAGACATCACTACAAGCATAAAACATACAGACATCACAATGACTCTAAACCCATATCTTTCTATAATAACACTGAATGTAAATGGATTAAATGCGCCAACTAAAAGACATAGGGTATCAGAATGGATAAAAAAACAAGATCCATCTATTTGCTGTCTACAAGAGACTCATTTTAGATCTGAGGACACCTTTAGATTGAGAGTGAGGGGATGGAGAACTATTTATCATGCTCCTGGAAGCCAAAAGAAAGCTGGAGTAGCCATACTTATATCAGACAAACTAGACTTTAAATTAAAGGCTGTAACAAGAGATGAAGAAGGGCATTATATAATAATCACAGGGTCTATCCACCAGGAAGAGCTAACTATTATAAATGTCTATGCGCCAAATACCCGAGCCCCCAGATATATAAAACAATTACTCATAAACATAAGCAACCTTATTGATAAGAATGTGGTCATTGCAGGGGACTTTAACACCCCACTTACAGAAATGGATAGATCATCTAGACACACAGTCAATAAAGAAACAAGGGCCCTGAATGATACATTGGATCAGATGGACTTGACAGATATATTTAGAACTCTGCATCCCAAAGCAACAGAATATACTTTCTTCTCGAGTGCACATGGAACATTCTCCAAGATAGATCATATACTGGGTCACAAAACAGCCCTTCATAAGTTTACAAGAATTGAAATTATACCATGCATACTTTCAGACCACAATGCTATGAAGCTTGAAATCAACCACAGGAAAAAGTCTGGAAAACCTCCAAAAGCATGGAGGTTAAAGAACACCCTACTAACGAATGAGTGGGTCAACCAGGCAATTAGAGAAGAAATTAAAATATACATGGAAACAAACGAAAATGAAAATACAACAATCCAAACGCTTTGGGATGCAGCGAAGGCAGTCCTGAGAGGAAAATACATTGCAATCCAGGCCTATCTCAAGAAACAAGAAAAATCCCAAATACAAAATCTAACAGCACACCTAAAGGAAATAGAAGCAGAACAGCAAAGGCAGCCTAAACCCAGCAGAAGAAGAGAAATAATAAAGATCAGAGCAGAAATAAACAATATAGAATCTAAAAAAACTGTAGAGCAGATCAACGAAACCAAGAGTTGGTTTTTTGAAAAAATAAACAAAATTGACAAACCTCTAGCCAGGCTTCTCAAAAAGAAAAGGGAGATGACCCAAATAGATAAAATCATGAATGAAAATGGAATGATTACAACCAATCCCTCAGAGATACAAACAATTATCAGGGAATACTATGAAAAATTATATGCCAGCAAATTGGACAACCTGGAAGAAATGGACAAATTTCTAAACACCCACACTCTTCCAAAACTCAATCAGGAGGAAATAGAAAGCTTGAACAGACCCATAACCAGCGAAGAAATTGAATCGGTTATCAAAAATCTCCCAACAAATAAGAGTCCAGGACCAGATGGCTTCCCAGGGGAGTTCTACCAGACATTTAAAGCAGAGATAATACCTATCCTTCTCAAGCTATTCCAAGAAATAGAAAGGGAAGGAAAACTTCCAGACTCATTCTATGAAGCCAGTATTACTTTGATTCCTAAACCAGACAGAGACCCAGTAAAAAAAAGAGAACTACAGGCCAATATCCCTGATGAATATGGATGCAAAAATTCTTAATAAGATACTAGCAAATCGAATTCAACAGCATATAAAAAGAATTATTCACCATGATCAAGTGGGATTCATTCCTGGGATGCAGGGCTGGTTCAACATTCGCAAATCGATCAACGTGATACATCACATTAACAAAAAAAAAGAGAAGAACCATATGATCCTGTCAATCGATGCAGAAAAGGCCTTTGACAAAATCCAGCACCCTTTCTTAATAAAAACCCTTGAGAAAGTCGGGATAGAAGGAACATACTTAAAGATCATAAAGGCCATTTATGAAAAGCCCACAGCTAACATCATCCTCAACGGGGAAAAACTGAGAGCTTTTTCCCTGAGATCAGGAACACGACAGGGATGCCCACTGTCACCGCTGCTGTTTAACATAGTGCTGGAAGTTCTAGCATCAGCAATCAGACAACAAAAGGAAATCAAAGGCATCAAAATTGGCAAAGACGAAGTCAAGCTTTCGCTTTTTGCAGATGACATGATATTATACATGGAAAATCCGATAGACTCCACCAAAAGTCTGCTAGAACTGATACATGAATTCAGCAAAGTTGCAGGATACAAAATCAATGTGCAGAAATCAGTTGCATTCTTATACACTAACAATGAAGCAACAGAAAGACAAATGAAGAAACTGATCCCATTCACAATTGCACCAAGAAGCATAAAATACCTAGGAATAAATCTAACCAAAGATGTAAAAGATCTGTATGCTGAAAACTATAGAAAGCTTATGCAGGTAATTGAAGAAGATATAAAGAAATGGAAAGACATTCCCTGCTCATGGATTGGAAGAATAAATATTGTCAAAATGTCAATACTACCCAAAGCTATCTACACATTCAATGCAATCCCAATCAAAATTGCACCAGCATTCTTCTCGAAACTAGAACAAGCAATCCTAAAATTCATATGGAACCACAAAAGGCCCCGAATAGCCAAAGTAATTTTGAAGAAGAAGACCAAAGCAGGAGGCATCACAATCCCAGACTTTAGCCTCTACTACAAAGCTGTCATCATCAAGTCAGCATGGTATTGGCATAAAAACAGACACATAGACCAATGGAATAGAATAGAAACCCCAGAACTAGACCCACAAACGTATGGCCAACTCATCTTTGACAAAGCAGGAAAGAACATCCAATGGAAAAAAGACAGTCTCTTTAACAAATGGTGCTGGGAGAATTGGACAGCAACATGCAGAAGGTTGAAACTAGACCACTTTCTCACACCATTCACAAAAATACACTCAAAATGGATAAAGGACCTGAATGTGAGACAGGAAACCATCAAAACCTTAGAGGAGAAAGCAGGAAAAGACCTCTCTGACCTCAGCCGTAGCAATCTCTTACTCGGCACATCCCCAAAGGCAAGGGAATTAAAAGCAAAAGTGAATTACTGGGACCTTATGAAGATAAAAAGCTTCTGCACAGCAAAGGAAACAACCAACAAAACTAAAAGGCAACCAACGGAATGGGAAAAGATATTTGCAAATGACATATCGGACAAAGGG
>NW_026057577.1:51495796-51750009 GCF_023721935.1 Panthera uncia | reverse complement strand
GGGGGGTGGGAGGGAGGGCAGGGTGGGTGATGGGTATTGAGGAGGGCACCTTTTGGGATGAGCACTGGGTGTTGTATGGAAACCAATTTGACAGTAAATTTCATATATTAAAAAAAATATAATAAATAAATAAATAAATAAATAAATAAATTTAAAAAAAATAAAAAATAAATAAATAAATAAATAAATTAAAAAAAAATTGATACCTCTCTTAATGAAAGAAGTTAATAATTAAGATTTTTAACTTTTTTCATGTTTCATTGTGTCCTCTTTAACGTGCCTCTCTTATTTTTCATTCTTATATCTTCTACGGGAAAACTGCCTTATAGCCAATTAGTTACCGCAAAGAAGCCTGTGGCTAAGATTTTTACAGCAAAACTAACCTGGAACCTATCATAACAACCAAAAACGTAACATTAATTTGGTTGGGCAAGGCAAACTCTGCACTTGGTCAGAACAAGGAAGCTGCATAGACTATTGAAATAAAGGGAGCTCTCACTCCTTTCACTCTTCCTTCACTCTAACATACGGATGTAGCGGCAAGAAGCTAGTTTTTTCCCAATGGGTAAGGATACACCACCTTTCAGTTCAACGGACTAGCTCCCTCTCTCTTCAGAATTTAGCCAGTGGCTTTAAATGAGGCTACTGGTGCTGGACATAACTGGCTACTTTCAGGATGATTCTGGCTATGGATACCTTGGGGATGGGCCCATGTTGGAACATGAGATCATAACTACTATCCTGATGCTAACAAGCCAGCTATTTGGCTGCCAGATCCAGGACATGCATCAGACCATATGGATGGGCTACCCCAGGTGACCACCATCGGCTGTCTTGGTCTGATGCTGACCTCTGAAGTATCCATAGGAGTGACAATACAAAAGATTTGGGGCCTAACCGCAGGGGGAAAAATGCACAAGAATGGATCATAAGGAGGGATTATTAAAACCCTAGCCTGTAACAAAATAATTTTTAAATATTGACAATGGACCTGACTTTGCTTGCATTGAAGTGGTTTTTAATTTTTGTTTGGAAAACAATGGTTAGTTTTTAAGATATATTTACTTAATATAGTTACAGCATGTTAGATAACATAAAATAGTGCTGCAGCAATTTCTAATTTCTAAGAAACAAGTGATAACATAACACAGAGTTTGGCAAACTAAGGCCTGCAGGCCAAATCCAGCCCATTGCCTGTTTTGTACAGTCCTTGAACAAAGAATGGCTTTTATATATTTTTTAAATTTTTTTAACGTTTATTTATTTTTGACAGAGAAAGAGCACAAGCGGGGGAGGGGCAGAGAGAGAGGGAGACACAGAATCCGAAGCAGGCTCCAGGCTCTGAGCTGTCAGCACAGAGCCCGACGTGGGGCTCGAACTCACAGACTGAGAGATCATGACCTGAGCCGAAGTCAGACGCTCAACCTACTGAGCCACCCAGGTGCCCCGGCTTTTATATTTTTTAATGCTTGGGAGGAACAATCAAAAGAAGAATGATAATATTATGACCTGTGAAGTTTTTATAAAATTCAATTTTTAGTGTCCATAAATAAGGTTCTACCAGAGCACCACCTCACTCATTAGCTGATATATTACCTATGGCTGCTTTCTTGCTACCACCGCAAAGTTTAGTGGTGATGACAGGAACTCTGTGTTCCACAAAGCCTAAAATATTTACTGTCTGGCCTTTTACAGGAAAAGTTTGTTCATCCCTATTGTAGAACATCAATGTAGAACATTGTATAGGCCCTTTACATAAAATAGACAAGCCAAAATGTGCCAATTGGTTGCCTTTTTTAATAAACAAAATAAGTAAGAGGCTCTATTTCATGGTTTTGGCCAACAATTGTCTAGAATATGTCCAAGTAAGTAAGGGTTAATAAGAGATGTTACTTAGAATCTTGCACTGGACCACTTAACAGTTGCCTGCAGTCTCAAAGTTGCTCTAGTCTGCTCTGATAAGATGTTTCAGGACAAAATGAAGTTATAAAAATAGTTCTGAATCAAAGTAAACTTTTAAATTGACAAAATTTTAACATACACTGACCAAATTTTTAGTATAAGTTGATAAAGTCGCCCTCCAGAATATAATACAATTTATAACCCCATGTGTGACATATGATAGCTGTCTGTATATATCCATTTCCCCACACCTTGCAGCATAGCAATGTTTACTAATATGATTGGTGAAAAACACTATCTTTAAATCTGTAGTTCCCCCAGTCTCTCTTCTCCACGGCGGTAGCTGTTCTTCTAGTCCTTCTGCTTAACTTGCAGTACCCGAATTGACTGCCATGTCTTCTGAAGAAGGGAAGCTTTTCATGGGAGGGCTCAATTTCAACACCGTATGAGCAGGGTCTGGAAGACCACTTCAGCAGCTTCGGTCCTATTTCTGAAGTGGTCGTTGTCAAAGACCGGGAGACGCAGGGATCCCGGGGTTTTGGTTTCATCACCTTCACCAACCCAGAGCATGCCTCAGATGCCATGAGAGCCATGAATGGAAAGGTGGTGGGGACCAGGGCTATGGGAGTGGTAGATACGACAGTCGTCCTGGAGGATATGGGTATGGATATGGATATGGAAGGTCCAGAGACTATGGTGGCAGCCAGGGCGGTTATGACCGCTACTCAGGAGGAAATTACAGAGATAATTATGACAACTGAGATGAAGCTTGTGCACCTAATGTAGATACACAAGGAATAAAATTTCTGATCCAGGATCATCCTTCCAAATGGCTGTATTTATAAAGATTTTTGGAGCTGCACTGAAAAATCCGTTTAGTACATCAACTTCTATTTTTGAATTGAGCTCCCAAGGTAGCTTGTTACAAAGACCTTGTAGAAAGTTCCATATGTCTTTTAAAGTTTTTTCTCCCATTTAAAGACAAGTCCTGGGACATTTGTAGAGTCTGGGTATTTTTCTTTTTACCAGTTTTTTAGTTTGGGCTCTCAGGATTACGGGCTATGGCAAAAAATGTTTGGTCACTTTTTTTTTCAAATGATGTGCATTTAGGGACATTTTAAAAACCTGTATACAATGTTTATCATGATTAGAAAGCAATTTCTAAATGCAGCTGCAAGAACATGATTAGAGGTGGTTTGGGTTTTGTTTTGTTTTGTTTTTTATTCAAGGTCACCACCCTGATACACAGAAGTTTCTTAGAACTTGCAAATGTCTTTTCTTTAATAAGGGAAGAAAAAATATTCTGTTGTGTTTCACTTAGCATTTAGGATGTCTTTCATGGAGCTGATTAAAAAGTTGAAATGTGAAAACAAAAATAAATAAATAAATAAATAAATAAATAAATAAATAAATAAATCTGTAGTTCCCTTGAGGGTTGCTGAAGGGAAGGTGGATGGGGGATGGGATTGATGGCTGATGGGCACTAAGGAGGTCACTTGGGATGAGCACTGGGTGTTAGACATAAGTGATGAATCCCTGGGTTCTACTCCTGAAACCAATACTACACTGCATGCTAACTAACTTGAATTTAAATAAATAAATTTTTAAAAATACACACATAGGGGCACCTCGGGTAGGTCAGTCGGTTAAGCTGCCCACTTCAGCTCAGGTCATGATCTCACAGTTCGTGGCTTCAAGCCCCATGTCAGGCTCTGTGCTGACAGCTCAGAGACTGGAGCCTGCTTCGGATTCAGTCTCCCTCACTCTCTGCCCCTCCCCCACTTATGCTGTGTGTGTCTCTCTCTCTCTGTCTCTCAAAAATAAATAAACGTTAAAAAAACTACACATGTAAAAAAATGCAGTTTCCTGGGTACTGTGACAAGGAGCATCTTCTCACATTTACTGGTCATGTTTATTTCTTCTTCTGTTAATTGTCCATTGATATCTCTGGCTTACTGAAAAATGGATATTATCTTTTAATTCACATTGCCCTAATTAATAGAGGAGTTCAGCATTCTTTAATGCTTATTAGTCAGTTTTTATCTCAGTATTTCATACTGCCTGTTATATCTTTTGCCAGTTTTTCTAACGTGTTGGGTATCTTGTTCTTATTAATATTGAATTCTTAAGATTTACTATTGTTTAGGGGTCTCAAAGTGCAGTCAGTTTTCAGAGAGCAAACACAATCTGATGCAAAAATCTAAATTAAAGTCATGTCCAGGCCAGTCCTGGGGTTAGCACATTGCCCCTTGTCTGTGTTGTATACCCACAATAAAGCACAGAAAACTGCCAGATGATAAATTAGGTATCTCCTCCAGCAAATGCCACATGCCTCTTCTTTCCTCCTCTAAATAAGCTGTTCAAAGAAAGAAGGAAATTGATCATTAAAAACAGCTGCTGGTTTTATCAGCCGCACTCAGTAATAGCCAAAATCAGTTTGGGGCTCAGACAGCAACAGCATGTATTAAACATCCTCTGTGTGTGCAGTAATGCTGGTGTTTCCTTAAGAATATAGCAAAGAACTTTCTAGACCCTCCTAAGGGTGGGTTGGAGGGGGTTACTGATGCTAAGCAAGACCAGATCCTAGAAGGGGTCCAAGTTGAAGCTTTTAGAGACTTCCACGGTCAATCCAGGAAATAGGATACAGGTGATGAGCCCAAAAGGCAGGAACAGGGTCAGAGGTAGGAGCTAGGCTAAGGTTTAGGACATGGATGGACCTGGAAAGAAAGGAGAAGCAAGATAAGCTCCAGAAGCTTCCTGTTCCAGAGAAGAAGGTCCCCAACCAACTGTAAGAGCCACGAGACACCTGCCACGAGTCCTCAGATGGAGTGGCTTACAGCCGTTAAGTTTTAACTCTCCCTATGCAACCCAGGGAAGCCTGGGCCCCTTGCCTGGAGACAGATTCATTGGCCCAGGGTGGAGGCCAGGCACCAGTATCTCTTAAAACCTCTCATATTAGCCTAGAGCCAGGTTTGAGAATCATAGACTTAAAGAGTTAAACCACTGGCATCAAAGGAAGAGAAGTGGCCCCGATCTTGTATATGTTATTAACTCCTGTGCTCAGAAGCCCAGCCTGGATGGAGAGCGGTTCTGGGCCACCCATGAACAGGCCTGAGAGGGATATCAAACTCAAACACCAGGAGAGAAGAGTCTTTCACCTAGAATGATGGTACCATTAATTAATCTAGGAAGTACAACACAAGTGACTGGTTTGAGCAGAAGATAATGTGTTCTGTGTGAGACCCCCATGAGTATGTAGGCTAATTACATGTCAGCTTACTTCAGTTAGAAATAGAGACGAATTGCTCAGGAGAAAACTCTGGGCTAGGAATGTGCATTAGGAAATGACCAAGAGCTGCTGTGAACTGAATCGCGTCCCCCCAGAATTCATATTTTGAAACCCACAATGTGATTGTATTTGGAGATGGGGACTTGGGAGATCATCAGGTTGAGACGGAGTAACAAGGTGAAGCACTCATGAGGGTATCATGTTCCTAGAAGGAGAGACACCAGTCAGCATGCTCTCCCACCCCTATGTGAGGACACTGTAAGAAAGCAGCTGTCGATAAGCCAGGAAGAAAGTTCTCAACAGAAACCAAGCATGCTGGCACCTCAATCCTGGACTTCTAGCCTCCAGAAGTATGAGAATATACATTTCTACTGCTTAAACCAATGTTTTGTTATAGTGTTTGTCACAGCAGCCCAAAGTGATTATCACAAGAGCCAAGGGAATGGAACCAGATTACACAGAAGGAGGTCAGAGAGTGAGAGAGAAATGCTTCTACAGTAGAACCTCAGGGAATCCTACATGTAAGAGATCCAGAGAAAGTACAAACAAGTCACCAGAGAGACAGAAAGAAAACTAGAGATGTGCCAAGAGAGAAGAGATTTGAAGAAGACAGGATGCCATGTAGAATAACTGGAGGGAAGCCCTTCCAATCTGCAGTGAAGTCACTGGTAACCTCAGAGAGACAATTTCAGGCCAGGGAGAGAAGCATACAAAAGATTTCAGAAGAAGCTTTCTTTTTTCTTCTTATAGGGCTCCCTGCCTGGACTTGATCAGCCGAGCTATGGCGCTAAGCCTTTTGGACTGGAAGGTACATTAGAAGCTCCATCTGCACAAGCTGGTCTATCATAATAGAATGGTCTGATGCTTGTGTTTGGAGTCCACAGAAGAAGCAAACAGTGCTTACCTCATTCCCAAAACTACATGGGGATGGCCTTTTGCTCATGTCCTATGTTATGAGATGTTACCCCCATTGAGGCTGGAGGCCACCTTCCTACTCCATCCTAACGAAATGGGAGCCTGGACTCCTTTGACTCTCTCCTGCTCCCTTTCTTGGGACTAGTTCTTCCTTCCCTATACTAGCTTAGGTAAACCTCTGGTTTATACCTTGGACATTCCGACGCAACCAAGAGTAATAGCTATCTCTTGGAAGCCCTGATTTCATGCTATCTTAGGCTGGCAGCAAGATCAGAAATATCAATATGCCCCCTTGCACTGAGGATTTGGGGCCACCATCCCATTGGTCCTCATTGGTCCCCTTCCCTATCCCACTGTCCCAGGCCAGTTTACTCTTTCCCTGTCCTGCTTTTCTTCTACTGTGGTAGCCCCAAACATACCAGGGAGTTGAGGTCATGGCACTGTTAACACACGCACTCACACTTTGCTCCAAGGTGCTGTCCTAACTGGCCTTTCTGGGTGCTTGATGCCTATGCCAATATAAGAACACTTTCATCACTTTCTTTTTTAATAATGTGAACAGACATATCAACCCATTTTTCTCAATAACAAGTCAACAGAAAATATTCAAACACTTAACAGAGTCAATATGAGAGCTGTCTCCCGGCAGCAATAATCTTGCTGGAACACAGACATAACAAACCTATCATCTCCCTCCCACCACATCCTCCCACAGAGCCAATCGCCTGTCACTTCTGGACCTCAATGATCCCACCAATGAATAAACAATTAAACTTGAAGTAAGTTTCCGGACCAAGCTGAGCCCACGCTGCCTGTGGCCTGATCTGTGATGAATGATCAGGGAGCTTAGCAAATGCTGTGCGTCATATATCAGGGAACAATTTGTTGGTGTCAATTTTTTTTAAAGTGATTTGCAAGAGGGCTTGAAAAAAAAAAGCCCACAAGGAGACATCACCACACTTCTTCAGTTTTATAGAATCCTTTGATATGCTCAGATGAAAGAAACAGAGCTATGTAATTAAGCCTGTGGACAATCCCCTGAGGTCAGATGGGTATTGAACCTTCCTTAGTGGATGCAGGGGAGGAGTTTATGGTATCTCACCCCTGTTTGCACCCAACTCCAAGGATAGTTAGATGAGCCCTGTGTCTCTTGCCACCTGTCCCCCACAAATAGGGCAGAAATGAAATCCAAACCAGGGCCTTGCTGGTAACCTGAACACCAAGAAAGGATATGATCATCTCTGGCTCTGGCAAAACTATTAACCTGCCTCAGTTTCTCCACTGGGATTAAGAATGAATGCAGCTTGGAGTAGAGGCAACATATTTCTGTACTGATGCCATTCTATGCAGATGTGCACCTGTTCCTAACACTCCATTCCAAGAGAATAGCCACGAATGGTTAACCCATTGATCGAAATGTAAGTATCTTCAAGAAATGACAATGGGCCTCCTTTCTCAAAATCTGGATGCTTCTAACTACCTCCATTAGTCAGATTATACTTTTTTCTTCAGGTCCTGGGTATTGATCTTTTATTGTCACATCTATTTTTCTTGACCTATTCCATAATCCTTAGGTAGGTAAAAGATACAATATTATACACAGATATAGATAACATGGCCCAGGTAGTCTGCCTTACTAAACCATACTAAACTATACGCACAAACCGTCTATTCTTACCATCTCAGAAAGTTCAGCATGGGGACCAAAGACTTGCCAATTACTTTTTGAGTTGCCTGAGCCAGAGCCTCATTAGTGGAAAAAGTGATTTGAGTGATGGCAGAGAACATGCCGCTCACTGCCCACAGGTAACTGCTTCCAAGAGTCAGAAAGAACCAGTAAAAGACAGTGAGAACACGGAGTCCCAATCCTGATTTTGTCCCAGGTTCACTCTGACACTTTGTTCTCTCTCTACCTCATCTTCCTCCTCTGTGGAATGAGAACACTGGCTGCCTCCCAGGGAGGGACAGGTTCTGGAGACCCTAATGAGGGATTTGGTAGCAGTTGGCAGCTGCCCTGTGTGGAATATATATGTTTGTTAGCCCACATCATCCGCCTCCCCCCTGGAGACATCACTGGGCAGCTCCAAGGATAGAGACACCTACAGACCCTCCAGTTCTGTAAGAACCCCTGCATGATCTGGGGGCCACTCATTGTATTATCACTGTTCAAAACAAATAATGTGTGTGCTTCTATTTCCTTTAATGGTAACTGACTTACTTAGGATATTTAATAAAATCCAGACATCATTGCCTCATTACTGGCTCACCAAACACAGTGAAATTCATTCTATTAATACTGCTAAGGTTTTGTGTGGAGTTGTATTTTGATTCAGGGTGGGGTAAAGACAGGCATAAGGCCAGTGGAAGTAAGTGGGGGTGATCGGTAGTGGGAAATGTTCAGCTCTTAGGCCAGTCTTTTAACTTGGTTGTCTACACTAGTCATATTGCTTTAGTCACTTAAAAGAAATTGTCTCACTTGGGTGAAATTCCACCTACCTTGGTTCACAAAACAATGTTCTTGGAATCACCTATGGAACCTGCATCAAGTATCCAGTAATGGATTGCATCCTGATTACAAGAACCTCACCTCTGATAGCTCACCATGTCTCTCCTCTTTTCCTTCCCTATTCCTTCTTCAGAAGCAGCAGCAGAAGATAGTCAGTGCTGGGAATTATAACTGCATGATGAGTTCTTACTTCATAGTGATTACTAGGAGGAAGGGTGAGGTTGTTTTCACTATATTCATGGTCATGATCAGAAACCCAGGAATGACAATCCTGCCCTGCAATCACATCTTCTCTGTAACAGCAAGATTTTAAGAAGGTAAACACAACACGCAGTAGCAGAATGAAAATCAAAAACCAATTAATTAATTGTGTTCAAATGCCTGACATTCTGAAAAGAGGTCTGTTAAAAATATTGAGTTAGATGGGGCGCGTGGGTGGCTCAGTCGGTTAAGCATCTGACTTCGGCTCAGGTCATGATCTCTCAGCTCATGAGTTCAAGCCTCTTGTCGGGTGCTGTGCTGACAGCTCGAAGCCTGGAGCCTGCTTCAATTCTGTGTCTCCCTCTCTCTCTGCCCCTACCCTGCTCATGCTCTCTGTCTCTCATAAATGAATAAATGTTTAAAAAATTTTAATAAAAAAGATACATTGAGTTAGAACAGGTAGATTCTGGAGGCACCTGAGTGGCTCAGTTGGTTAAGCATCCGACTCCTGATCTCGGCTCATGTCATGATCTCACAGTTAGTGAGATCAAGACCCACATTGGGCTCTGCACTGACAGCACGGTGCCTGCTTGGGATTCTCTCCCTTCCTCCTCTCTGCCCCTCCCCCACTCACACTCTCTCTCTCAAAATTAATAAATAAACTTTCTAAAAAAAGAAAGAACAGATAGATTCTGCTTGAGACCTTAACAGGACTTAATACCCCCTCTCTAAATTTGAATTTAGGGAGTAACAAACTCAGATGTGCTTACTGAGAGGGATAAAGAGATGAATAACATTCAGGACCCCCAGGGTTCAACTATCCAACTTCTTAGTTGAAAGAGAAAGAAGTGACAGTTTACCAATCTACAAATTAAGGTGAATGGCAAAGAACAAGAGAGAGGTGAGGGACCCAAAGATGGCACCTTTCAAGGCACATTGCCCCACCCACCAGTATTTGGGACTCTGTTCCATCATCAGATCAGCAAGTCTTCAGCCCTTGAGGAGGTAGACAGAGGCCAGTGCTCTTGAGTGGGGTAAAGAGGGAGCAGTGTCCCTTCCCCTTCAACTAACATCATTACTGTTGTTTTCATCAAGCCTAGACAAACATTCCCACATCTATGCAGCCATTCCAGGAAACTAGTGCTTATTTACTGGGCTTCTCCTATGTTCTAGGCATAATGCAACACCCTCTATAACCCAAATAGAGCTCTCTTCAGTGGCTATAGCTTAAGACAAGCTATTAACTTAGACAATACGTTCAGGATGCAAGTGGGATTGGAAGGGTTCATTGAAACTGGTTGGAGAAGTCCCAAAAGCCTTGGGAATAGAGCTTCATACACTGTAGAACAGACACTCAGCTTCAGGTTATGGGAGAAACTCTAGCTAAGAAACTTATTCTGGTACTTAAAGGGTGAGTAGCCTAATGTTCCAAGACAGCTGCTTGACCTCTTGCCTTGGCATCTGCATTAAGGAGAGTTACGTGATCAGATTTGCCATGTTGGACAATTGCTATACCTGCAATGTGAAGAGGGATTTGGAGGAGATTATGACTGTGCCTTTCAGTCAGCCATTGAAATAAGTCAGACAAAAGATAATTGTGATCTGAGCTATGTCAAGCTGCGACCAGCATAGCTCAGGTTGTAAGTTGTTTTTGCCAGAATTACTTCAACAGAGGAAAATACCAATGACATATTAAGTGACAACATGGAATATAAAACTAAATATAGAATTAAGCTGCTACATTCACCTACTTGGTAGATTAACATTCTAAGAACATTCCAATTGAAGAACAACTAGATCCCAGATTGAATGACATTCTTATGTTGTTATGAAAAGAAATACATAAGGTCTCCAAGGATCCATACATGAACACAAAAACAAACATAAATATGAGATCTGTGTGCAAATGGTTAGCAGTGGCTACCCAGGAAGAGAAGGGTATTGCCTATAGCAGGTGGCCACAAAGATACAGAGCCTTGGGCTAAGATTAAGGTGGGGAAATGGAGCCTCAGACTCCCTTCTATTGAGCCCAGACACCTGACGAAGTGAAAAGTTATGCCAACTGTGATATTAAGCCAACTGTGAGGTCAGAGGACACACAGTGTGCACACAAGACTGCCCTCACTTCTGATACCAGTGGTAAATACTCAGGGTTTCCCAAAACACTCTCAATTTCAATAATTCTCCAGAAGGACTCACAGAGTTTACTGAAAACTGTTATATTCACAGTTATGTTTTATTACAGGAAGAGGATACCAATTAAAATAAACCAAGGGAAGAAGCACATACAGGAAAAGTACCAAAGGAGGAGCTTCCATGATCCTCTCCCCATTGGAGTCATGGATGCATTACTTTCCTGGCATCAGCGTGTAACAATGCCTATGGAGTACTGCTGTCCAGGAAAGTCCATAGAAGCTTTTCATATCTAGAGCTTTTATTTAGGCTCAATCACATAGCCCATGTGGCTACCTTTAGTCTCCATTGCCTCTCTGAGGTTTACTCTCTAATCCCTTCAAGAGGCAAAACTGATACCACATGGCCCAAAGCTCCCATTATAAATCACATTGTTAGACTATCTGCTAGCCAAGGCCCCTAGACAAATAAACACACTCCTATCAAGCAGGACATTACAAAGCTCTAGAGATCACCCTCAAGTAGCTGAAAGAAAAGGCCAGATGTCTCTTTAGGTTAATTCTTCACTACACAGGAAGGTTAAAGCAGCCCCATGTCACTGGTACCCCTTAGCCCCCAGCATCTTCAATTTAGGCCAGCAGAATTAAGGTCAAGCAATAAGCTCACAAAGTGAAACAAGCACTTGAGAAATTAAGCCACCATGCATGAGAGCCAATAGAAACAAATAATAGCTTTAGGTCAGTAAAGCCTGCAGATATTCAAACTGTCAGAATAAGAATAGATACATAGAAAATATTTAAATTAGAAAAACAAATGAATAAATCCAAAATATAAATAAGAAATGAGATACTAAATGAGCATATAAAAATATGAATGACAAGAAAAGAGCTATGCAGGATACACCAAGAAGATCTAAGTGTTCTAAAATAGGCCTGGGATTTGTTTGAATCAAGTAGGGTAAGCAATGCAGGCACAGAAATGACTGTCATGAAGGAAAAAGTTGTTATTCTCACAGATCCCTAGAAACAGGAGGCACAGCACACCATTCAGTGCCCAGGGTTGGTCAGGAAGTAGGGGGAGCAAGGGGAAAACATGGGTAAGAATGTTTATTATAGTTACCATGGAAATGAATGGGCAAGGCAGGGTAGGCAGGCTTAGGACTGGCCATTTTGAATAATAGCATTGGGTTCTAGAGTGTAGGGGCTGACTCTAGTTGTCTGGTACCTGACACTGGCATGATTAGGGCAGGGGGATATTGGCCCTGAGTATGAGGTGGTAAAGGGTGTGGGCTCTGGATTGGTTAGTTTGCTCACGAAATGACTCCAAGAGAGAGTCATTTACTATCTCTAAGATTTGGCTGAGCCCTCTCTAAGTTCAGTATCAGCAAGGCGCCAAGATGTCGAAGTATCAGCAAATTAAAAAAAAATTTTTAAATGATCAATACACTAATTAGACACTAGTGTCTAATACGAGTATGAAGAAAAAGAATAAAGAAGATTGAAAAAGAGATAGTATTTGAAGAAATAACGACTGAAAAATGTCCAGTACTAGTGATAATTGTGACTCCACAAATCCAGACAACACAACATACCCCCAAAAGGGCAGAGAAAAAAAAGATATCCACACCTAAATACATCGTGGTGAAAAAGAAGCAGAAAGACAAGACACTGAAAAGTAGCCAGAGAACTGACAAATTACTTTCAAAGTGATGGTGGTCTGAGAGCAAATTTTTCAATAGCAATGATGAGTAGTTAGCAGGGAGAAAAATAACTACCAACTTAGAACTGTACTCCCAACTTAAAAAAAAAATTAAAAACAAAAGGGGGGGGCACCTGGGTGGCTCAGTCGGTTAAGTGGCCGACTTCAGCTCAGGCCATAATCTCGCGGTCCATGAGTTCTAGCCCCACGTCGGGCTCTGTGCTGACAGCTCAGAGCCTGGAGCCTGCTTCAGATTCTGTGTCTCTCTCTCTCTGACCCTCCCCTGTTCATGCTCTGTCTCTCCCTGTCTCAAAAATAAATAAATGTTAAAAAAAATTTTTTTAATAAAAAAAAAAAAAAGAACTGTACTCCCAACAAAACCATCCTTCCAGAATGAGAGTAGGGTCCTGGTTCCAGACAAGATGGAATGAACACATTTGACTCGGTGTCTCTCACCAAATGCAGCTCTCAACCATGGACAGCATGCATGCAGCAGTGCTCAGAGAAATCTGAATTATAACTGATTGCTAACAGGAAGCCTGGGTAAAGAGGTCAAAATTTTAAGAACCAAATGGTAGTGATTTTCCCACTTTTCTTCTTTCCAACAGCACCTGGCCTGGACTCAATAGCAGCCCAAAGTTGGCTAAGGAGTAGAAAAAAAGCTAAGAGAAACCCTCTCTTTCTGGTCTGAGGAGTAGGAAAAGGGAACTCAAATAGAGTAGAGGAAGCCATGATCTTTTATTCCTTTTTCCATTCTTTCTCATTCCAGCCCTCAGGGTGGTATGTACATTTATAACCAGAACCTTACCATTTCACTCCATGAGGATTTGGACCTGGGGAACCAGTACCATGAAGATATTCCAGATGCTTTTGCTGTAAATAGTAAACAGTGTTTGTGTCTAACCCAGGAATTGCGTGTTTCCTATCAGAGTGTGTGTGTGTTTGTGTGTGTGTGTGTGTGTGTGTGTGTGTGTGTGTATCACACTCCTCACAGCTTCTTACTTAGCAATAACCTTTAGTGTTTACATTAGAAAATAAAAAAAGCTAAAAATTTATGAGCTAAGCATTCAACATAAGAAAGTTGAAAAGAATGGCAAAATGAATCCAAGTAGAATGAAGGAGATTTCACTTAATCTAAGAAGCTACTGATATATGCATTGTTGTTTTATATACCAGTTAGAAACAAAAAAATTAGGCGCACCTGGGTGGCTCAGTCAGTTAAGTGTCTGACTTTTGATTTCAGGTCAGGTCATGATCTCACAGTTGGTAAGATTCAGCCCTGCATAGGGCTCTGTACTGACAGCGTGCAGCCTGCTTGAGATTCTCTCTCTTTCTCTCTGCCCCCAACCTCAAAATAAATAAATAAACTTAAAAAAAAAAGAACGAAAAAATTATCCTTAGAATTACTTAGTCACAGTTTTTCCCATATATCATTCAATTTTTTTTCAACTTCCTGTTGTTAATGTTTGTGATTTTCCCACATGGTATTGTGTTGATGCAGCATTCCTTTAAATTTTTTTTAATCTTCATTCATTTTTGAAGAGAGACAGAGACAGAGTGCAAGTGGGAAGGGGCAGAGAGAGAGGGAGACACAGAATCCGAAACAGGTTCCAGGCTCTGAGCTGTCAGCACAGTGCCCGATGTGGGGCTCAAATCCACAAGCTGTGAGATCATGACCTGAGACAAGGTTGGACGCTCAACCAACTGAGCCACCCAGGTGCCCCTCAGTGCAGCATTTCTTAAGTGAAGGTACCACTATTGCCTTAGGGATACTGTTCCACTCTACAAGTCTGATGCACAGGCAGAAGAATGACAAGTATGTTATAACTGCTACCTATCCAACAACAATTAAAAGCCTCGTCCACATTTCAGTTATATGAAAATAAGAAAAACTGTATATGTCAGGATCAACAAAATATAGAAGATAAGGTCAGAAGTTAGTGAGCTAGAAAAAAACAATAGACAACATTAACAAGGCCAAAAATTACTTCTTTGAAAAGACTGCTCCGTTTCTCTGGAGAAATTAATCTGGACTAAAATTAAAGTTCTGGGACGCCTGGGTGACTTAGTTGGTTGAGCATCTGACTCTAGGTCTTAGCTTAGGTCATGATGTTGCAGTTTGTGGGATCAAGCCCCACATTGGGCTCTAGACACTGACAGTGCAGAGCCTGCCTGGGATCCTCTCTCCATCTCTCTCTGTCCCTCCCCTGCGCACACTCTCTCAAAATAAATAAATTAAAAAATAATAAATTAAAGCTCTATATTGGTAATGAAAAGTGAATATAACTGCATCTATAGCAGAGATTGAAGAGATAATACTATGAATAACTTTATGACAATATAATTTAAATTTTAGATGAAGTAGACAACTCATAAAAAAAGAAAACTACTAACATTGAATCAACAAGAAATTTAAACCCTTAATATTTCCATAAATATTAAAGCATTGTTTAATGTTTATTTATTTTTGAGAAAGAGAGAGAGAGAGAGAGAGAGAGAGAGAGGAAGGGGCAGAGAGAGAGCGAGACAGAGGACTCAAGCAGGCTCTGCAATGTCAGCGCAGAACCTGATGTGGGACTCAAACTCACAAACCATGAGATCATGACCTGAGCTGAGCTGAACTGAGCCACCCAGCTGTCCCAATATTAAAGCTTTTAAATTAGTAATTTAAAAACTGCCTACAAAGAAATCCCCAAACCCAGGTAGTTTATAGGAAAGTTCTATCAAATTTCTAGGAAACATTGCAAACTCTTCCAGGTAATAGAAAAAGAGAGAACACTCCTCAATTTAAATTGGCAGGCATAGTTTCAATATCAGAATAAGATGTTAAGAACCAAATAAGATATAAGAACCAGATGAGAATGGTATAAGAAAGAAAACCTAGGGGCGCCTGGTTGGCTCAGTCAGTTAAGCGTCCCACTTCGGCTCAGGTTATGATCTCATGGTTAGTGAGTTCGAGCCCCGCATTGAACTCTGTGCTGGCAGCTCAGAGCCTGGAGTCTGTTTCGGATTCTGTGTCTCCCTCTCTCTCTGCTCCTCTCCACTGGCACTCTGTCTCTGTCTCTTTCAAAAATAAGTAAACATAAGGAAGGAAGGAAGGAAGGAAGGAAGGAAGGAAGGAAGGAAGGCTATAAGCCAAACACCTTCATGAACATAGGTATAAAAAATGTCAAACAAAATATTAGCAAATGAAATTTAGAATTTAAAAAGATAAAACATCAAACCTAAGTTGTACATATGCCAGGAATGCAAGGGTGTATTAATGCTAAGATCTAAAAATATGATTCATTTTTACCAGATTTTTTGATGACAGTATGATTTCAATACAGTGTTTTATTGGTTTCAAATGTACAGGAAAATCTTTCAATAATTCTATACATTAGTAAGCGCTCACCATGATAAGTGTACTTGTAATCCCCTTCACTCATTTCACCCATCCCCACACCCAACTCCCCTTTGGCAACCATCAGTTTGTTCTCTATATAGTTAAGTTTGGTTTTTTGTTTGTCTTTTTATTTGTTTTGTTTCTTAAATTCCACATATGAGTGAAATAATGTGGTATTTATCTTTCTCTGACTTATTTCACAAAATATTATACCACCTAAATCCATCCATGTTGTTACAAATGGCAGGATTTCATTCCTTTTAATGGCTGAGTAATAGTCCAAGTCCATTCATCTCCAGATGGACACTGGGTTCCTTCCATACCTTAGTTATTCTAAATAATGCTGTGATAAACTTAGGGATGTATATATCTTTTTGAATTAATGTTTTTGTTTTCTTTGGGTAAATACCCAGTAGTACAATTACTGGATCATATGGTAATTCTATTTTTAATTTTTTGAGGAACACCCATACTATTTTCCACAGTGGCTGCACCAGTTTGCATTCCCACCAACAGTAGATCCTTTTTATTTTAGCCATTATGACAGGTGTGAGGTGATATCATATTATGGTCTTGATTGGCATTTGCCTGATGATTAGTAATGTTGGCCACCTTTTCATGTGTCTGTTGGCCAACTGCGTGTCTTCCTTGGGAAAATGTCTATTCTGTCCATTTTTTAATTGAATTATTTGGGGTTTTTGTTGTTGATTTGTATAAGTTCTTTACATATTTTGGATATTAACCCCTTATTGGACATATCATTTGCAAATATCTTCTCCAATTCAGGAGGTTGTCTTTTAGTTTTGTTGATGGTTTTCCTTTGCTCTGCAGAAGCTATTTATTGAGATGTAGTCTCAATAGCTGAATTATGCTTTTGTTTCCCTTGCCAAAGGAGCCATATCTACAAAAATGTTTAAACAGTTGATGTCAAAGAGATTACTCTCTGTTTTCTTTTGGGAATTTTATGGTTTCAGGTCTCATATTTAGGTCTTTAATCCATTTTGAGCTTATTTTTGTGTATGGTGTAGAAACTGATCTAGTTTCATTCTTTTGCATGTAGCTGTCCAAATTTCCTAATACCATATATTGAAGACTCTCTTTTTCCTACTACATATTCTTACCTTCTATGGTCATAAATTAATTGACCATATATTCGTGGGTTTATTTCTGAACTCTCTATTCTGTCCCACTGATCCATGTGCTTATTTACCAGTGCCTATGTACCAGTACCATACTGTTTTAATTACTATAGCTTTGTAGAAGATCTTGAAATCTGGGATTGTGATACCTTCAGTTTTGTTCTTCTTTTTCAATATTGCTTTCGCTATATGGGGTCTTTTGTGATTCCATACAAATTTTAGGGTTATTTGTTCAAGGTCTGTGAAAAACGCTGTTGGTATTTTGATAGGGATAGCGTTAAATCTATAGATGCTTTGGGTAGTATGCACTTTTTAACAATATTAGCCCTCCCAATCCATGAGCATGGAATATCTTTCCATTTGTTTGTATCATCTTCAATTTCTTTCATTAATGTTTTCAGCATACAAGTCTTTTATCTTCTTGGTTAAGTTTATTCCTAAGTGTTTTATTATTTTGGGTACAACTGTAAATGACATTGTTTTCTTAATTTCTCTTTCTGCTACTTCTCATTAATCTTATTAACAGATTAAATTAGAAAGAAATCATTGCAATAGGTTCAGAAAAAGCATTTGATAAAATTCGGTATGTATTTACAATCTTTTAAAAAATCTCCCAGCAAATTAGGAATACAAGAGAACTTTTTAAATCTACTAAAAGATATCTTCCTAAATGCCACTGTATTACTTTAATGAAGCATCACCTTTATGAAAAGGAACAAGACAAGAATTTTGATTACTGTCATTTTCTTTATTTGTAAATTTTTTGAATTTTTTTTAATGTTTATTTATTTTTGACAGAGACAGAGACTGAATGCGAGTGGGTTAGGGGCAGAGAGAGAGGGAGACACAGAAGCAGAAGCAGGCTCCAGGCTCCAAGCTGTCAGCACAGAGCCTGACGCGGGGCTCAAACTCACGAGCTGTGAGATCATGACCTGAGCCGAAGTCAGCGCTCAACCGACTGAGCCACCCAGGCGCCCCTGTAAATTTTTTAAATGTTCATTTATTTTGAGAGAGAGAGAGCAGGAACAGGAGAGAGAGAGAGAGAGAGAGAGAGAGAGAGAGAGAGAGAATCCCAAGTAGGCTCCTCACTGTTAGCACAGAGCCTGACACAGGGCTTGATCCCATAAACCATGAAACTATGACCTGAGCCAAAATCAAGAGTGGGTCACACAAGTGACTGAACCACCCAGACGCCCCTCATTAGTGTCATTTTCATTCAGCATTGTGCAGCACTGTCTAACCAACAGTTAGACCAAGAATAAATGAGTGAATGAATGAATGAATAAATGTAAGATATTAGAAAGAATAAATTTAAACTGTCATTATTTAGGATAAGATAATTATCTATCTAGAAACTCAAAAACTCAACAGAAAAAATATTAGACATAATAAAAGAATTTAGCAAGAAGCCTGGCCAAAAGATCACTATACAAAAATTACTCACATTTCTTTACACCAGAAACCAAAATCTAGAAAACATGACTTTTTTTGAGTTTACTTATTTATTGTGAGAGAGCACACAAGTGAGGGAAGAGCAGAGAGAGAGAGAGAGAGAGAATTCCAATGAGGTCCCAATCTCATAAGCTGTGGGATCGTGACCTGAGCCGAAACCAAGACTTGGACACTCAACCAAATGCACCACCCAGGCACCCCAAGACATGACTTCTAAAAAGATTCTAAATGCACGGGTTACAAAAAACAAAAGATACTTAGAAATAAATCTGAAAATATTAGGTGCAACCTATATGGAGAAAATATTTAAATTTCATTGGAAAATACTAAAGAAAGCCTGAAGAATTTGTGAGATACATCATGTTTATTAATAAGAAAATAATGTCATAAAGATGTCAGTTTACTCCAGATTAATTTATAGATTCAATATAATTGATCAAAATCCCAACAGATTTTCTTTTTTTTTTTTTAATTAAGAGAACTCAAAAAGCCAATGCTAAAATTTACTGATGAAAACAAAGATTCAAGAATAACGAAGACACTTTGGAAGACAGTAAGATTAGGGAGAACTGATCCAGTAGATAGTAAGATTTACTATAAAGCTTTAGTTATTAAGACATGTTTGACATCAGCACAGAAACAGATAACCGATAAAATAAAACAGAGACCCCAGAAACAGATCTATGCACATGTGGAATCTTGAGTATGTTACAAAGATGGCGCTGTAAGTCATGAGAAATGGATTCCTTTTGTCTAAATGAGAGTGGAACAATTGCTTAGCCATGGGGTCGGGGAGTAGGGATGAAACAGCATTTCTGCTTCTCGAATCCATCAATTCCACACAGATAAAGGGCTGGAACCTGAAAGACCAAACCTCAAAACTATTAGGAAAAAAAAGGCAGGAGTATATCTTTCTGACCTTGAGATATGAAAAACTTTCTCAAACAAGACATAAAAAGCAGTAACAAAGAAAACAGAAACAGATTTGTCTACATTAAAATTAAGAGTTTGTCTTCATCGGAAGACACACACACACACACACACACACACACACACACAGTGAAAAGACAGGCCATAAATGAGGAGAGGATATTTTCAACACATACTATGCAGCAAAGATTAGTATTCAGAATATACATTTTTTAATTTCTTCAAATCAATTTTTAAAAAAGACAAAAATCCAATAAAACTGGAGAAATAGCACAAATAGGAATTTCACAAAAAATACAAATGGACATATGAAAAACACTCTAATTAATAACTAAAGCAATGCAGATTAAAACCACAATGAGAGAGCATTTTACACCTAGTGGATTGGCAAAAATTATGAAGTTTAACAACTCTCAGTGTTAGAAGAGGAATATAAATTCATGAGAATTCTCCTACACTGATACTGGAAGTGTAAATTGATGCAACCACTCTGAAAAACATTTTGACATTATCTTATATGTCAGTATTTAAATTTTCTAGTGGCCATGTTTAAAAGGTAAAAATAAATGGGCACCAGGCGCTGCTCAGTCAATAGAGCAGGTAACCCTTGATCTCAAGGTTGTGAGCTCAAGCCTCGTATTGGGTGTAGAGCATACTTTTTAAAAAAGGAAGGGGTGCCTGGGTGGCTCTGTCAGTTAAGCGTCTGGCTCTTGATTTCAGCTCAGGTCATGATTTCATGGTACGTGAGTTAGGGCCCCACATTGGGCTCCACACTGACAGTGCAGAGCCTGCTTGGGATTCTGTCTCTCTCTCTCTTTCTGCCCATCCCTCACTCACTTGCTCTCTCTCTCTCAAAATAAATAAATAAACTTTTAAAAAAGGTAAAAAGAAACAAATGAAATTAATTTTAATAATATATTGTATTTTACTCCCTATATCGAAAACATTATCGTTTCAACATGGAATCAACATAAAAGAGTTATTAATGAAATATATTCTTTTTTCATAATGAAGGAGGTCTGAATATACCACTCTAGGGTCGTCTGCCTGGCTCAGTCAATAGAGCGTGCAACTCTTAATCTCAGGATTATGAGTTTGAGCCCCACGTTGGGTGTAGAGATTACTTTTTAAAAATTTTTTTAAATCCTTAAAATGTATATATACCACTCTAAAACACGCCACTTTGGCATAAGAATTATTTTGAGCTAAAGGCAAGTAAGAAACAGCAGACTAATGAAGAGCTCTCTTCCCTCCCCTTTTCTGCTTAAAAGTAGGGCACAAATATCCCTTGGTAAAGGTTACATAAATTTCTGTTTGTAAAGGAGCCTACCTCCCCATCTCCTGCACCACAAAGAGGAAAACCATTCTTATCTCAGGAGACAACTTGAGACTGAACAACAAATCTTACTAACCAACCCTTATCTAGGATATATTTTCTAGTCTTCTTCCCACAATTTACCGCTCCTTGTAGTCCAAACTCCTTTTATCTTTGTCTAGTCATTTCACCATAATTTACCACGCTTTCTTAAAAAGGTTTACAAGACCCTGGCTCTAACCATCACTTTGGGTTTTGATTCTTTCCAGTGAAATGCCCATGCATGTAAAAATATTAGCATCAAAAAATATGTATGCCTTTTGTTAATCTGTCTTCTGTGAATTTAATTTATAGGTGTTTAATCATACAACCTAAGTGGTAGAGGAAAAGTATTTTCACCCCCCTACAAAATCCTCTATGTATTGTACACTTATATAGCACATTTCAACCCAGAAGCTAAACTTGGAAATGCTTGATCTCTATTTAAATTTTATAAAATTAATAGTTGAAAAAGTTTTCCAATAACTGCATCAGTTTTCAGTGTCTAAATTAAAATTAAATTAAATATTTTAGTTCTTCTTTCATGCTAGCTGCATTTCAAGTGCTCAGTTCCTACATGTGGCCACCTTATTGAACAATCATAGTCTTTTATTTTTTTTTTTTGTGATCAGAAATCATTTTTTTTATTTTTTTATTTTAAAAAATTTTTTTTCAATATATGAAATTTCTTGTCAAATTGGTTTCCATACAACACCCAGTGCTCATCCCAAAAGGTGCCCTCCTCAATACCCATCACCCACCCTCCCCTCCCTCCCACCCCCCTGAACAATATAGTCTTACAGAACATTCATATGCCCTTTGAACCAGTAAGTCCACTCCTAAACAAATTTCCTACAACAGGGGTTCTCAAACTACAAGCCTCAGAATACTTGAAGGGATGGTTAAAACACAGATTTCTGGGACCCATCCTAGAGTTTCTGATAACCGGTGAGAACTGACACCACCGTGTGTGGTATATACAGGAAAGTCTCCTGCAACTCTGTCATAGCAAAAACTAGAAATAACCTACATGTCTATCAACACAAGAATGGGTTTCTGTCAACTATGGTATAAGCTCATGATAGAATACTCATAAAACTGAAAATGATGTGTTGTTCTAAAATGAAACAATATGGATCAAACTATATCCATTTTGAAAACAGAATGTTGAGGGGTGCCTGGTGGCTCAGTTGGTTAAGCATCCAACTTAGCTCTGAGCTGTCAGCACAGAGCCGGGAGCCGGCTTCGGATTCTGTGTCTCCTTCTCTTTCCACTTGCACTCTGTGTGTGTGTCTCTCTCTCAAAAATAAATAAACATTAAAAAAGAAAATGGAATGTTGATCTTTTTAATAAAGCAATTCCAAGAAGACTATAGACATTGTAAATGCTCTTTTTATAGGACTCAAAAACAAACATTATATTATTGGGACATAATTAATGAAACAATTTTTATTTTAAAAGCAAGGAAAATTTGAGATAGTGGTTCCCTCAGGGGCTAGAGAGGAGGGATAAGAGAGGATAGTCATAGGTGTTCATATTATTATGCTTTATACATTACATACATATCCTATTATATCATTTTTACATATCACAAATATGTAAAACATTATAAAGAAAATAAAATGTAAATAATACTGTAAATCACATAATCCCAAAAATGTTTAAAAATAAATATATTTATAGATACACAGAAAAAAAGTCTGGAAGAAAAAATATCAGAATGTTAATAATGGTTATTTCTGGGTTGTGGAGTTTGGATATATTTTTTTCTTTTTGTATAATTGTATGTTCTCTACTATAAATATGCAATGCTTTATAATTAAACAAGTTTGCTTCTTTTTATCTTCAACACATAAGGAATTCAACTTGTTGTACTCAGTTAGTCTCCAAACCCTCTGTTCATTTCTATACCACCACAGTACAAACCTTAAAAAAGACCCATTTCTGGGGCACCTGGGTGGCTCAGTCGGTTGGGCGTCTGACCTCAGCTCAGGTCATGAACACGCAGTTCATGGGTTCGAGCCCCACGTTGGGCTCTGTGCTGACAGCTCAGAGCCTGGAGCCTGCTTTGGATTCTCTGTCTCCCTCTCTCCCTGTCCCTCCCTTGCTTGCACTCTGCCTCTCTCTCTCAAAAATAAATAAACATTAAAAAAAAAAAAAGATCCATTTCTGAGGGGTACCTGGGTGGCTTAGTCAGGTAAGGATCTAACTTCAGCTCAGGTCATGATCTCATGGTCAGTGAGTTCAAGTCCCACATGGAGCTCTGTGCTGACAGAGCCCAGAGCCTGCTTCAGATTCTGTGTCTCCCTCTCTCTCTCTCTTTGCCCCTCTCACACTCACACTCTATCTCTCTCTGTCTCTCAAAAATGAATAAATGTTAAAAAATATTTTTAAAGAAACACATTTCTGTTTGCTATAATACATATCTCAGATGCCTTTTCACAATCTTATTAATAATAGTAACAGTGATAGTTGACATAGATTAAGGACATGTGCTCTCATGTTCTAAGTATTAAGTGAGTAATTTTGGTTAAGCCTTACAAAAATCCAAGACCTAAGTGTAATTGGTTTTCTCATTTTACAAATATGCAAAAGGAGGTGAAGTTCTTCCTTAAGTAGCTTGGATAAATTGCTTCCCCAAATCCGCATAGCTTAGGAGGTGGTTTTCCATCAGTATCAGCAAAGAGGAAAGCAAAAGTTTGCATTTCATATCTAAGTTCTGTTTTAGGCCTCATCTTCTCAGAAATAACTTGGTGAGATTGTTCTACACATCAACGAAAAGTGGTGAGAGGACTCATGGAAAGTGTATTAGATTTCCTGATCTAATAAATTTGAAAACAGCAATTGTAATTACTGCTGATGACAGAACTTCCTGGTGAAAATCAGTATCTGTCTCAATGAGCAGAGCTTGGCTATTCTCAGTATAATCAAGACAAGCAGAAACCTGGATGACATCAGCAGTGGTCAGAGTCAAAAGAGCCCTCAGCCTCATCAGGCCTTGGGACTCCTCCTGTCTGGCTCAACTTCCAAAGAAAACAGCCTAAAATGCATTTGTCATGCTATTAAGTGCTAGAGAAAATCTCATCACTCTCCATGTCATATGTATTTCATCTTTCATGATGAGATAATCAGTTATCATACTTGACAAATACAAAGGAAAATAGACACTATTGATTTCTCCTGACAACATCATGCTGGGATACTGAGGCCTTAACAGTCCACAAACATTACTTTTAACCATAAGTGTCCTGAGTCATCACCAAACATCTTGCTTAATTTTATTCTAATAAAATCTCCAAATACATCACCTTCTCTACCAAACCTACTATGAAGGCCTCTTGGGAGATTCCTATGTTTGCCTTTTTTCTGTTTCTACCTTCCTCATACCACAATAATAACTTAGAGTATTTAAAAGCCCCAACTTCTACCCTAAGTAGACAAAAAATGTCTGTTTAGCTTCATTTTAAGAAAGTGAGCATCTTATTGTAAAGCCCAAGATCTTAAATCCATGATGGCAGCAAAAGGTGGGTACATCTGTAAACACAAGACTGCCTGAATTTGGATCTCACCAGGCCAGAGTGACCATGGAAGCTGACAGATTGGGCCAGCTGCCAGGAAGGGCAATACCACACCTCAGTCCAGCAGCTTAGGACATAAGATAGCCTAGGCAGAGAAAACAGTACCCAATAGGTCCAACGTAATCACAAGGGTCCTTAAAAGTGGAAGACAAAATTGGAAGAGGGAACCAAAGAGACGGAAGCATCTTATTGGCCTTAAAATGAAGGCACCCCAGTGGCTCAGTCAGTTGAGCGTCCAACCCCAGTTCAGGTCATGATCTCGCAGTTTGTGGGTTTGAGCCCCATGTTGGGATCTGTGCTGACACCTCAGAGCCTGGAGCCTGATTCAAATTCTATGTTTCCTTCTCTCTCTGCCCCTCCTCTACGCGCTCTCTCTCTCTCTCTCTCAAAAATAGACATTAAAAAAAATTTTTTTAATGGAGGAAAGGGGCTATAACCCAAGGATATGATTGTCTCCAGAAGCTGAAAAAAAGTAACAAAATGGACTTTGTGAATTGACTGTTAGACTCTGCCTACAAACATTATCCACACTTTCTTGTGAGCCATGCACACAAACCACTTGAAACGAGCATTTCCAACCACCCCATTTCCTGTTCTTTTCTTTGTTTCTCTACTTCTCCAAATTTTGTTCTCCGAAGCAGAACAAAAAGGTCTTGCTGTAGCTGTTGGTCCATGCTAAACACATCCCTCAGGGACCTAGAGAAACAAAATATCCTTGGCCATGTGCTTAACTCCAAAATGCTACATTTCCTCAACTATCTGATTTCTCTGACCTTGAAGAACCATTTGAAAGTATTCTCTCAGACAACAAATTAAATGCATTTCTATTATGTTCTGAACACTGTGCCTATCTCTGGGGATCCAATGATGAGCAAAATAAACAATGTCTTTGTCTTTGTGAAGCTATTGAAAGAAATAGTAAACAATTAATCACATAAAAAAAATCAAGCCAATACTTACACGTTGTTTTATGTACTTAGCACACATTAACATTTTATTTTCCCGACAATCCTGGAGGTTGTTATTATGCCTTTATTTCAAAGGGTAGGAAAATGAAGTTCAGAGGGGTTAACTATCTTGGCCGAGATTATCCATCCAAGTAGAAGTGCAGCTAGGATTCAAACCCAGGCCATCAGTGTTCAGATTATGTGTTCTCAGCCTTTTCAATATATTACCTCTTTGTGATTCTAAGAATACAAACATTGCCTGTAATACCCATTTTTCTTTTGCTGCAAGATCTATTTCATATAGAGTGATAGACCAGAAATGAGATTATCAGACAGCATGACAAAGAAAAAAATAATCAGGGTCAAATGCTTGACACCAGAAGCCTAACTTAATTTCAGAGGAATCTGAAGAATCAGTTATAGTACTAGAAATTAATACCAGTATTGGAACCCACTAATCAGACATCAGAACTTTGTACCATTTGCAAGGGCCTTACCCCAGAGAAGTGCGCATCCTTTGCAGATGACAGTTCTGGATAAGCCTTCTCTTTCTCTGGCCCCAAAACGGATTCCTGACCTCATCAGAAAAAGATTCCACTTATCACATTCTCTCCTAGTGCAAGAGCCTTGATCTCTGCTACAGATTTAACCTACAAGGAAATACAACTGCATTTACAGCATGAGCTCTCTAAGAAACCTGCTCTTAGCCAAAGACCCATTTCCTCTCCTCTCAAAACTCAAATATGAGCAACACTATGGCAAGCGGTACCCAACAGCATCAGTTGCAGGTGAAGTCTTAAGTATCACTGTGAGAGGGCTATTCCAGCGTATATGCCCCACTCTGTTGGAGAACTTTTCCCCTGAGAACATACTCAGCTCAGTCTTCAGAACATGCCAATGGGTGTCTCAGAAGGAAAGAAATAGAAAAAAGTGATGAGACCCCTCAATTCTCCAGCATCTGCCTGACAAGGCCTAAGAGACCTCCAACTAGCTCCCTATAAAAGAAATGAACATAGAGGATAAAGGTAAAACAGGATTACCAAATAGAGCTTTGTCCCCAACCTTTTCTGAGAAACCCTGGATGGGCAGACTGGGCCATATTTCAGAGGGTCTTGCTTTGGCTGGTCTAGATTGACCTAAGCAGCCAGAGTCAAAAATCATTTGAGTGGCTTCCTTGTTCCATTGCCTTTAGGCCCATACACTCTCTTATGCCATCTTAAAGATCTCATCAGGAATGAGAAGAGACAAGGAAACATAAACCTGCAGAAAACTACACTCCAAAGCAGGGAGTCTTCCCCCAAACCTCCTCAGTATTGATCTAAAGCTACCTACCCTAAAGCCTTCCTAGAGCAGAGAGGAAGAGGAAGCCTCTTACGAGGCAGAAGGCTCCAACCTTCTGCATGAAGAAAGGGAGCATTCCACAGAAAACAGTTCCAGCTGGAACATACACAAGAGACAGCCTCATGAAGAAAGTCCAGGAAGGAAAAAGAAAAAACCCAAAGACTTGAACAATTAACAGAAGTGGTGAATTTCTTCCCATCTCCTCCTTTACTCGATTTTCGTGAATAACAGTAATAAAATTGAAATGAAAACTGTAAAGAAAATTTCAGCACCCAGGACAGTGCTCATTCAACTACTTGGATGGACGCATGCTCCCTTCTCCCCACCCACGAAAAGCCAGGCTTCCAGAACAGATTCAGGATCCTATACCTACACTAGGTCAAAAAAGCTAGTAAAATTTTGGGTGCAGTTAGCATTAAACTCTCTGTTTTAAAATGGGGCACCCTATTTGGCAGTCTACTTCCAGACACCTGACTGCTCTTTTTTTGCTAAGGGGACAGGAATGGTCTGACAGTTGCTCTGATGCAATAATAAAGTTTCTCTGTTATGTTCCACAATGTCTGGAAACAAATTCTATAGAGACAAGTCAAAAACACACAGTGCCTAGGAAATTATGCAGACTTGCCTTTATTCTTTGGCATGGTTAACCTTTATTGAATATTTATTGTGTTCAGGTACTGATCATATATTTTAGCTCATTTAATCCTCCCTGGGTCAACAAGTCAGACCAAATGGGGAAGAAAACTTCCTTCTTAGTTACCAAGAATCGTGATCTGAACAGGTAATCCATGGCTATATGAGACAATCTCATTTTATTTTTGTTTAATGTTTATTTGTTTTTGAGAGAGAGAAAGAGAGAGAGACAGAGTGCATGCACGTGCTAGTGAGGGAGGGGCAGAGACAGAGGGAGACAAAGGATCTGAAGCAGGCTCTGTGTGGACAGCAGAGAGCCCAAGGTAGGGCTTGAACTCATGAGCCATAAGATCATGACCTGAGCTGAAGTCAGATGCTTAACTGACTGAGCCACCCAGGCGCCTGAGGCAATCTCATTTTAGAGGATTATATTCAGTTCTTGGTGCCACATTTTAAGAAAGTCTCTACCTGTACTAAGAACACATCTCAGAAAAAGTGGCTCCATTTCCTACATGAAAGAACAGACAGGCTAAATCAGAGCCACAGTGGCAGCACATTGACAATGGTATTCAAACAGAATCTTTACCTGCCTTATTATATCTGATTATGTCTACTTATACCTCCTCTATCTCTGCAAAAGAAGAATTCAAAAGATTCAAGGCAAAACGCCTACCCCTGGTTTATTTATGAAATATGGTCTGTCTCCACTGAGCCTGCATTGGAGGAGGAATTACTTTTCTCTTTTCCTGAGGGACATCATTAGCATAGTGATAATTAATGAAAGGCAGCAGCCAGAGTTTGGTAAATTATTAATGGCTTCAATCATCCAGAGAGCAGACAGCCCCTGTGTGCAGTTGTCCTTGGTGACAGCATGGAAGTGCTCTGGGGAAACGGATGATGGACAGAAAACCAGCGCAGAGTGTGTGTGCTTCTGCACGCACAGATTCAGACTTCTTATCCAAACAAACCGGGTTTTCATGCAGAAATACTCGTGGATTAAAACTGGGAGCATGTCCCTCTGGCATATGGTGAATGTTATCAGATCCTCCTTATAGAATGCCTAAACAGAAATTAGGCCTGGTCCTGGGGACCTGTTGAAAAGTTGAGGAGGAGGAGGCAGTGGGTCTTTTACAGCAACCATAGAGATTAGGGGTTAAAGGGTAAAAATTGAGAACTCATTAGGAGATCAATGCCAAAGTGTAGTTGGAGAGTACATGCAAAATAGGTCATTGGAGCCAAAGGGGGTTGGAAACAAATGTCAGAAGCTAAGATACACATATAAAAGGAATTCTAGGCAACCTGAAAACATGAGAGTGAAGAGTATCATATAAAAACAGGTAAAAGAAGAGATGACACAGACAAATTCCAGGGAGGAGGGATTCAAAGCCACTGTACGAATCTTTCTCCCTTCATAAGTTTATTTATATGGGCCCCACTTAAACAGAGCCTTCTTGTTACATAAAATCATAAGCTCCTTGAGGGTGGCAATTTTTACTGTTTTCTTCTCTGCTATATTCCTAGAGCCTGCATAGCACCAGACATAGAGTAGGTACTCAAAATATCTGATGAATAATGAAGAAAGAGATGAATAAATGGATACAACTATCTTACCATGTTAGATATTAGATAAAAAAGAAGTATTGAGGCCATTCCTTTCATCTTGGGTCTCTGCGCCTTTCACAAACTTCCAACATCACTATGTTGGGACTGAGCATCTGGAAGTTGACAACCCCTGAAGTCTGCAGGAGCCACTGTGAGGAGGGCCCAGGAAACAATTTGCCATTTTCAGTGGAAAACAAGTGGCAGCAACTAACAAGATGACTGTGTACTTTGGATCTGGATTTGCTGAACCTTTTTTTTTATAGTAAGACACCAACTGCTTAAGAAATAAGGATGTTTCAATTAATCCATTAAACAGATGTGAAAAGGAGCATTTTAAGAGATACAATGTCTGAAAAATGGATCAAACTCTTGAATTCAACATACTTGATACGTTTGTAAATAAATTTATGGCATGGAAAAAAGTCTTGATAAATATTTTTTAATAAAATCACATCAATTTTTACTTTGAGTAACAAAGAATTTACTGAACAATTCATTGAAGATCAGAAAGAGAGGTTTCCAGTATATACCACCACCCAGCAAATAATGGAATAAATGCTCATTTGATATTTATGTTCTTTCCCTAAATTCCTTTTCCAAATGTGTTCTCCCTCAACCCTTCCCCCGCAACACAGCGCAAAGGCACTCTTGCTCGCCTGCTCTATCTGTATCTCTATCTCTGTCTCTAACTCCCTAAGTGAAAATTAAAAAAAAAAAAGATTCTATTACTGCATGTGTAAAAACAAAATGACTGCTCTTATAATCATGGTGTGACTTGAAGAATGAGAGATACCACTCCCACATGGCATCTCAGAATCCTTGGTGCTCTTCCACCCTTTGGGGTATATGTTGAGTCTTTGAGATCTCCAGCCAGAGGCAGGCTTTACCAAGTGTGAGGTAGATAAAGCTATTCCTAGTGTCTCCCCTTGGGGCTCTGATATGTCGGCCTCTCTGCAGTCCTCAAAAGAGAGAAGGTGAAAAATCCACCATAACAGAAGCAGAGTGAAAGAATGGTCTCTACCTCTCAGGAGCATTTGTTTTTCATACCAGTACCATAGGACAAAGGAGTATGAAGGAAGCTCCATTTGTGGTAATAAGGTTAGTTACTGAATAGAACCAAATCTATGAATTCATAGGCTCAGGACTCAGAGGGAAAAGATCAAGATGAAAAGGAGAAGAGATATAGTTCACATAACACATATATATGAGAGATTCTATATTTATACAAAAGGAATCCCAGAAAAAGAACTAAATGTACACCAGAGAAATAATAAAGAAATGAGAGAAATATCTACACTTCACCTAAGAAAATCTTTACTCTTTCAGTCAAAAGGACTCAATGAGATTCAAGAAAGAATATGGAGAAAGACCACCTACACCAAGGCACCCTGGGTAACATTTCTGAAGTTCAAATATATAAAATAACATCTACTCATATATTAAAGAAGAAACAAACATTTATTTAAAAAATGACAATTATAGTAAAAGGTGTCCCTTTCTTAGCCCAATGCCAGAAAAGAGAAGAGCAACAGCATGAGAAGAACTTTCTATATCTGTGTCTAAAAAGTATGTTCCCTGTGAGAGCAAAATAAATACAAATTCAAGTATGCAAGGATTCAGAACCGTAATACCCAAGTACCAGTCCCCAAAAATTCACCTGAAGAAAGAGTCCAATGAAGTGGAAAAAAGAACTCAACAATTAGGACGAGTTATAGAAGAATCAATGATGAGTAATAAACCAATAAAATTTACAATTAAGTCAACAAAAGCATTGGTTGCTATATGGTTGACAACTTTTATACAAATATTAACAAATTCTCCCTAAAGTAAAAATATAGAAAAATATAAATATAGAAAAGAAAAACCTGAAAAGATACAGCTAGCCTCAGAAAGGAAGATAAGGATTCCAGCGGACCATAAATTCAAGGTCAGGAACAGATTGAAGCTGGGAATTTGCTTGACCCAGGGTTCAGACGCTGGCAGTGGCAGCTAAGAGTTTGGCTTCTACAGGGTAAAAGGACTAAACCTGTTCCAAAACAGAAGCTGGAGTGGAGTTCTTCCAATCATGAAACAAGTCTACATTTGTTTTAATTGCCTTAGAAGACTGCCTGGGTCTAGAGCTTACACCAAGTCATAAACCCAGGGAAGGAGGACAGGTCTACGACCTAGGAAACAGAAACTGAACACATAACTGGCTGAATCCTGGAGTCACTGCTCGGAAAACAGCCAGCAAAAAAAATTTTTTTTTAAAAAGGGGGAGGGCGCCTGGGTGGCTCAGTCGGTTAAGCGTCTGTCTTCAACTCAGGTCACGATCTCACGGTCTGTGGGTTCCAGCCCCGCATCGGGCTCTGTGCTGACAGCTCAGAGCCTGGAGCCTGCTTCCGGTCCTGTATCTCCCTCTCTCTCTGCCTCTCCCCCATTCTCACTTTGTCTCACTCTGTCTCTCAAAAATAAATAAATGTAAAAAAAAATTTTAATAAAAAAAAAAAAAAAAGAAAACAGCTGGCAGGAAAGCCACGCAACCATCTGACTCTCTGCGATTACCACTTACCAGGAGACTCAAACCTCCACTGTAAAGCCTGGCTCTAGACTGAAAGCCTGAGAGGCTTAGGAGAGGTAACACAAAAGATTATTCAAGTGCTACTTTGGTTTTTAAATTTAGCCTTTAATTAATCAAAATTACAAATTCAAAAACTTAGTCCTTTCTTATCCTATTCCTAGATCTTTTTATATCCTTCCTACCTACCTAGATTTAAATTAAGCCCAACTGGAATCTCTCATGTCTCATCTTTCTCCATTCATAGTTCTGAGGTCATTTAAAAATCATTAAAGAAATGGAGTTAGTCACCAAAATTTCCCACTGACAAAAGACGACCAAACCTCCACAGATAATCCTTCTTTTTTTTTTTAAAGGTCTTTTTAATTTTTTTTTAACGTTTATTTATTTTTGAGACAGAGAGAGACAGAGCATGAACGGGGGAGGGGCAGAGAGAGGGAGACACAGAATCCGAAACAGGCTCCAGGCTCGAGCCACCAGCCCAGAGCCCGACGCAGCGCTCGAACTCATGGACCGCGAGATCGTGACCTGAGCTGAAGTCGGACGCTCAACCGACTGAGCCACCCAGGCGCCCCCAGATAATCCTTCTTTACAAACTGCTTCAAAGGACCGGGAAAGTAGAGAGAAGACAAACTCTTCAATGTATTTTTTGAGGCAACTTAGCCTACTACCAAAATTGGACAATGATAAAGACAAGAAAATAAAATTACAAACCGATCTTTCTAAGAAACATAGACATAAAAGTTTTAGTTTATAAATTAACAAATCAAAGCCAAAATGTGTTATAAAATGCGCCATAACTAAGTAGAGTTTATCCCATAAAAGGAAAAACACCATTAGAAAATCTATCAATTGGGGCGCCTTGGTGGCTCAGTATACTTATAAGAATGAGAAAGGAAGAAAAAACTCTCCTTATTTTCAGTTAACATGATTGTCTACATAGAAAGTCCAAAAGAACATATTGAAATACTTAGAACCAAGAGGAAAACTCAGGAACATTATAGGATATCATCAATATATAAACATGGTACATAGCATTCCTTTATGTCAATAAACCAATTATAAAATATGATAGAATTAAAAAGCATACATGTCAGCAACAAAAAATTAGAATCCAAATAATAAATCTAAAACTTAAAAAAGTCTAAAACCTAGTAAATCCAAAACATATATGAAGAACATTATTAAAGTTATTGAAGGACATTTTTAAAGATCTAAATAAGTGGAGAAATCATACCATGTTAATAAATCAAAAGATGAAATAAGCTCAACATTTCAGTTCTTTCCATCATTAATTTGTAAGTTCAATGCAAATCCAAGCAAAATCCAACAGACCTTTTGTAAAACCTTATAAGCTGATACTAAAATTCATATGTAACCATAAATTAACAAGAATAAAAGTATTCTGAAGAACTGTGTATGGGTGAGAGGAGGACTGTTCTACCAGATGAACCAACCAGGAACCAGTCTGAGGCTTGCAGCTGGCCTCAGTGTTGTTGGAAGCTGGCCTGGTGCTTCGTGTAGGCCATACACCATCTTACAGAATACCACCTCAGACAAGGTCTGAGCATTCCTGTCTCTCACTAAACAAGTGCCTGCTACTTCTTTACCAAGTATCATTTTGTCCTCCCTCTAGCCTCCTCTCCCTATAGATAATATTTATGGAGATATCCAATCATTGAATGTCCCCACTTTCTGAAGACACCCAATCCAGAGTTACTCCCCTTTCTCTCAAGCCTTCCCCAGAATCATTCAACAAAAGCCCACATCCTACAAGAAGGTGTTTGTGTGAGTGTTTTGTTTTGTTTTGTTTTGTTTTGTTTTGTTTTGTTTTGTCTTTCCACACTGTCTTACTGAGATGCCACACGGGTCCCTAACCCAAACTGAAACTAGTCATAAACCTAATTTGTTAACTGCAGGTATGTTCCTGGAGGTACTGGCTTGAGGTTGCTGACAGAGGTATCAATGCCCAAATACTCTGTAAATAGTGTGTGGTTGTGGTGTCCAAATAAACTAATAAGTCAATGGGACAGGATAGAGTTTAGAAACAGACCCACAAATTTAAAAAAAAAACCTGAAAATTCAGAGTTGGTATTATACATCAGTGGGAAAAGGTATTTATCTTCAATAAAGATGAGATGAGACTATGACTCTCCCATATAAAAAAATATGAAATCTCATATCACCATACACAAAAATTATGGGTTAATAACCTTAAAGTGCAAAATTACAAATCTTAAAGAAAATTATAGGAGAACCAGTATTATGTCTTTATGATTTGAACCAGTATTATGTCTTACACTTAGCACAAACTTGGAAGGAAAAATTTTAACTACATTAAAATTTATAACTCTGCACAGCAAATGATACTATGGTAAAAAGATAAGCCATAGATTAGGAGATATTTGCAACATTATATAGCCAATAAGGAAGTAGTATTCAAAATATATAAAGAACTTCTACAAATTGATTAGAAAAAAACAAACAGGGGCACCTGGGTGGCTCAGTCAGTTAAGGGTCCAATTCTTGATTTCAGCTCAGGTCATGATCTCATGGTTCATGAGATCAAGCCCCCAGCTGGGCTCTGCACTGATAGTGCTAAGCCTGTTTGGAATTCTCTCTCTCCCTCTCTTTCTGTCCCTCCCCTACTCACAATCTCTCTCTCTCAAACTCTTTCTCTCAAAAATAAATAAACATTTAACAAAAGAAAAATGCAAACAACCCAACTAAAAAATAGGTAAGGTACCTGAAGAAACAAATCACAGAAGAGAAAATACGAATAAATATTAAAATATGGTCTTCTTGAGTAGTCAAAAGAATGCAAGTTAAAATAACAATGAAATACCGCTGGCAAAAATAATATCAGATTTGCAAAAGAAAAATTTTTTTAAGTTTTATTTATTTTTGTAAGTAATCTCTACACCCAACGTGGGGCTCGAACTCACAGCCCCAAGATCAAGACTCACACACTCTTCTGACTGAGCCAGCCAGACACCCCAGATTGGCAAAATTTTTAAATTAACCGTTCCAAGCATAGGTGACACTGTGCAAGACAGAAAGTCTTGCACACCACTTGTAGGAACATAAATTGGTACAGCCATTAGTTCTCTAATTAATTTAGAGAGCAATCTGGCATTATCTACTAACATTGAAAATGAGCATACTGTACAACCTACCCAGCAATTCCACTACTAGACCCTATATAAACCTACACAAAGTAATATGGAGAGAGAGAGAAACATGTATGAGTAAGAAAGTAAGAGAGAGAATGAGGGAGAAAAAGAGAACAAAAGAGAAGAAATGATTCCTACTGGCTCTGGGTATCCAGTTCTTTCTTCACCTATATTTCCTACCCTCTGATCACTTTATAACAAACTCCCTCTTTAGAAATAAATTCATTAGAATTGGCTTATATGGGGGCTCCTGGGTGGCTCAGTTGGTTAAGCATCTGACTCTTGATTTTAGTCCAGGTCATAATCTCAGGATTGTGAGATCGAGCCCCATGTTGCTCTCTGGGTTAAGCATGGACCCTGCTTGGGATTCTCTCTCCCTCTCTCTCTGCTCCTCCCCCATTTGTGCTTTCTCTCTCTCTCTCTCTCTCTCTCTCTCTCTCTCTCTCTCTCTGTCTCTCAAAATAAGTAAATAAACTTTTTAAAAAAGTAAATCACATTTTAAAATAGAGTAACAGGAGATAGAAAGATAAATAAAAATTAATCAAGGAAGGTTCGCTTCCACCCCTAATAGTTGTCAAGAGAGTCTCCCAAATGAGGATAACTTGTCCTAAGAGGGATTCTATTGATAAAATGTCCCACAATTTATCAAATATATATTGCTTGCCTCACAGAATTTTCATTTGGTCATCACAGGAATAGACAAGTCACTTTACCATTAAGGTCTCTGTTTCCTCATTTATAAAATGAGATTTAATTAAATGACCTCAAAGTTTCCTTTCAATTCTGAAATTCTGTGATCAATCCCAAAATGAAGACAATGTATAAACTAGGTTTGTAAACTCTACAGTAAGAATCAACAGCAAACTCCTAATAAACTCACAAAACCCAAACTGCTCCAGAACCTTAATGTTGACACTATAAATCACTAAAGACAACAGAATGTAGAAAGCGGAAGCTCGAACACCCAAAACCTCACCTGAGATACAGGAGCTCAATCCACCAGAAGTGTGGCTTTAAGATTTTAGAGACTTAGAAGTATTTTCTAGTATAATGTTTCCATGTTAAAAATGTTCTCCACTTATACCTTTACAGAGGTTTTCAGTCCTTATGAAGCCTGCATATGTGTTCCTCTTTGGAAAGCCCCAGCTGGGTCCTAACCACCAAAAAAAAATTGAAAAATGAGAATACAAAAGGAAGCAAACTATACTGTGTGTGGAAGCAACTAATGTATATAAATTATATACATATAATTTATAATGTAATTATATTTATTTATATTTTATATTTATATATTTAAAAATTTATTGAAATGTTTCAAATATATTATATATACACATAATTTTAAAATTATATATGATATATAATCATATATCATACACTATATTTAATTATATATACTATACATTATATATGTAATATATATAGTTATATATTACATATATAATTATACATAGTTACTAAAAATATATAACTATATAATTTATATATTTAATATTAGTATTATTTACTAATAATATAGTATACATTATAATTTACAATAATGTATTATTATAACTATACATAGTCATACAATTATAATTATATAATTTATAATTTAAATATAACTCTCATATATAAATAAAATTTGTATGTATAATATGTATGTATGTAATTTTAAAGCAATTATCTTCAAATTCCAAATGCTTAGGGTTCTCCACAAGATTGTTTAGTGTTTAAGAAATCGAAACTTAATTTTTTTAATGTTTATTTATTATTGAGAGACAGAGACAGAGCAAAAGCAGAGGAGGGTCAGAGAGAGACAGAGACACAGAATCTGAAGCAGCATCAGGCTCCGAGCTGTCAGCACAGAGCCAAACAGGGGGCTCGAACCCATGAACTACGAGATCATGACCTGAACTGAAGTTGGACGCTTAACGGACTGATCCATGAGCCACCCAGGAGCCCCAAGAAATCCACACTTTAAAAAATTGAGGTGATTTTAGGTTTATTCTTTCTTGTTAAAGCCTGCAGTTCACGTAAAGCCAAAATCAACTTGGGCTGGAGCATTATGCTTTATTTCCCAGTTGCTCAAACACAGAATGTTAGGTATGATCAAATAACGTAGAATGAAGTCAGTTGAAATATTTCAACTGGAAAGAGCCTCTTCGATGTCTGCATGTGTGAGGCCCTGCAAGATTGCACAAATTGCCCAAGGTTACACAGCTAATGAGTGGCTGAGCCTTGACAGGAAACCAGGCGGCCTGCTTCCATTGCAGTGCTGTCCTGTGCTTGCCTCCCTCTGGTGAAGCCACCTCTGGACTGGAATCCAGGAAAACCTAGAGAAGCTCCAGGTCCCTTATATATTCAAAACCTCAGCCTCCCCCCTGCAAGCCTCTGTGCCTGTTCCCTTTCTCTGGTATATACCATCCTCCCAGCGGGTCAGACACCAGTTCCATAAATTGCCCTGAGTTCAATAGTTTCCACACCTTTAGATTCTCCAGACCAGTCAAGTTTCCCCCAAAGTTCTAACATCTCAAAACAGAAATGCCTAATTTCATTTTGTTAATGGAAACATTAGGAAAACAACTGCCACCCATTTCCACTATCATTTTAGCACTGAAAATGTAGAGAGTATATGCTTGAAAAAAATGAATTTTATTATATATTAATTGTACTTCAATAGACACACGTAGGTAGGCTCTTAAAATGTAGGTATGCTGAACTGGGAATTAGATCAAATTGGATATATTTAGCTTTGGTTTCTCTGCCTCCAGACCATTTTACCACAGTTGAGGGGAAACAGCATCATGGACAAGAAGAGTTTGGGAAAACTGCTTCAGACTCTTCCGGGACAATGTGTCCTGCATTCCTCCTGTCCATCCACATTACCCTTATCCATCCAGGCCTTCATCACTTCTTCTCTGGACCACTGCAGTGTATTCCTGCCTGTACAATGTTCCCCTTCCTGGCCCCTCCTTTAGTGGAGTATCAGAATGAGCTTCCTAGGGCACAGCTCTGATTATACCCTAGAGCCATCAGGAATAAAGCCTTGGCCTCTTCACCCACAATCGTACCAACCCTTATCTCCTTGTTCACCATTTTACACCCCATGGACTCAGCACTCAGGTTATTTCTAACTGCATTCTTTTCCTTGTGCACTTTCAGTCACACTATTTCCTACACCTTAAACAAAATTTTCTCCATCTTCCCATTTTAAAATATTACACATTCTTCAAATAACACTCAAATATCATTTTTGTCTATAGGACTTGATAATTCACCACTGTGCCTCCTAAATTCATCTTCCTCTCTTTGTAGTCCTTAACATATCACTTCCTATGGTGAATCTGTCACATTCTAGTAGAGTTTGCCTATCATCAATTTGTACACTGTGTATATATAATTAGTAAATAGATAATTTGCTTAACATTCTTCTCAGCAGATGAATTTATATCCTACTTCCCTTGGAAAACAGAAGCCATGAAATAACTACCCCCGACGTCCTGCCAACACATGTATAAAGTCCCCTATATCTTTACATATCATGTGCTCTCTTGCCTTCTCCTTCCTTCCCAAAGCTATCTTTTTCCTGGCTCTGAATCCCACCTTCTCATCCTTGACAAGAACCTCACTTCATCCATTACCTCTTCTTTTTTCTCAAGGTTTAACCTCCTTCTTGTTGCTGATTCCTCTTCTCAGTAATTCAGGGAACACCAGCTAGAACTATTAAACTATTCTTAAGCCAAAATAGTTGTGCTGATAGACCCTCAAGACTAGAGCAGCTACATCTACAAAGGCAAGGGAAACAAATTATAAACACACATTACCCAGGCAAGAGAGAATTATGTTTATCCATCCACCCATCCATCCATCCATCCATCCATGAAGTAAAGAATATTGAATGCTGACACCAGAACCACCACCCTCCTTATGCTCAGTCTTGATTTCCCCTGAGATACTCCTAATCTACAAACATCTGTGAATTCCACCTGAGGGGACCCAAAAACCTATTTACAGGGAAAGCCACTTGGACCTCTTCTTATCTGCTCTTCATTTTCTAAGAACCCATGGCCTCAATCATGTCAACATAAATTCAGAAATAAAAAATTCAAAGAATTTATCATGGCTTATCATTTTTATTTGTTTCTTATTATCTATTCTCACAAAAGGTTATAAATCACTTGATTGTAGACCCCCTAAGAACAAGGATTCTGTCTATCTTGTTTATCATGGTGTTCTAAATACCCAGCACATGGAAGGCACTCAAAAAAGTATAGAATGAATGGGACACTATATAAACAATTAGCTCAGCATTGCAGTGGTTCTAATGTTGGACACTCAGCAGAACCACCTGAGAACCTTATTTAAACCACGCATTCCTAAATAGTCTTCCCTAACTATACTTCCCTGTCAAAGAAAAACCACAGTTGGACAGTAGTTAAAGTCATATAAATAGATTTTGTTCAGGACTACCACAATAGGGGAAAGAAAGTACAGTACAGGGCTCAATTCCTAATATTAAACGGGCAAGTAAGAAGTAGGGGAGTGAGTCAGTGGATGGGAAGTTACCAATGGGAAACATCAGGGGTCAGGGAATTCCAGTTACACGACCGGACATGATCTTCACTCAAGACAGGCCAGAGTGCTCAGACATCCCCTAAAGAATGGTGGAAAATGAGAAGGATGGGGACTCTTGGTAAATTGATTTAGCAGGGTTCTTGCTAAAACTGGATTTTATAAGGAAGTGTACAGATAGGCCCAGAAGAAGGTTCAGGAGCCTGACTCAAGTCTGATCAAGAAAGAATCTTTGTCAATATCCACAATCAGATGTACCATTATCAGGATTGGAAGGGGGGTGTGGGTACCTAGGTACAACATGTGTCCCTCACAGGCCTCCAGATTCTGTCATAGGGTGAGGGGCGTAACATCAGCAATTACTGCAGGAGGGGTAGTGGTTGTGTGTAGTTGAGAAAATTCCCCTGGTTAATTTTCACTCATCACCTCTAAACCCTGTGAGAACCACTGCTCTAGAAACACCGCTCTTATGCCTGTAATATTCTCTGGATTTTTAGCTATAGATGCCTGTCAACTCTCAGACCCCTGATCCTTCAGCCAATCTTAGAATATCTCTGGGGCTCATACGTGGATGACTGCACATGGATAACTACTTTTCTCATTAAAATTTTTTCAGTATTTAACATTCTTATCCTCTACCACAGGGACCTTCAGTCATTAAACATACTAAGGCATTCTATTTGAAGAGGCGGTCTAATACTGATTAAATGAAAAGGCAAGGTTACTTCTACCAAACCACATCAGATTAAATGTTTTCATTATTAGTAGAGAATGTCATTACCACCATGACCTTAAAACTTGGATCCCCAGACAAAACTTTTGGAAGAAGCCTTTAATACCCAGCCCACAGATTCCTCATCACCAGTTCCCCATAAGTCCATATCCTTCAGTCAAATTAAACAAGAAAGAAAAGGGTGACCTAGAAGTAGGGGCGAAGGAGTTAAAGGGGTTTGGAGCAGAGTTCTTATTCCTGTCTTTGAACAACAAAGTCCTCCAGCAGCTCTTCCTTTTGGGAAAACATTCCAGGCTGCAATCAGAAGCACTTCTCAGTATTATCCCCGGGGATATTGCCTGTGCACTAATCAATGATTAAAGCAATTTCCTGATCTTATTTAAAAATGACACAAATGGGAACAGTTGAGGGACTCAAGAAGGTGGTCAGGATTTTATCTTAAATATTTTCTGGAAAAGCAGCAGACAATTAAACCATTAAAGAACTCTAGGCAGTTTTTCAAGATTAAAATGTAACACATTTCAGTCGCAACTAAGCCTGTCATATAGGCATTCAAATTGCAATGTGACCCCCCCCCAGAATACATTGGCACCCCAGTGAGTTCATTTCTATTAAAGAAGTGCTTCTGTGGAATGTGGGAGTCTAAACAACCTGTTCAATTGCCCAGAGTGACATGGAAGGAAAAGGAGAAAAGATCTTGGGAGTCAAAGGGAGTAGAGCTGAAATCACAATTTAGGATTATGTGATCTGATCAACATGACTTCCATCATCTCTCTTAGCCTCTGCTTCCTCCTCTGAAAAATGGTAATAATATTGATCTTGCAAGATTACTAAGGGAATAAGCCATGGTAATAGTAAGAATAAGAATACTGCCAATAGCAATTGTGTATGAGAATATTTCCTATCAGCATACTCTATCTCCCCAGGAAGCAGTGGAGGGATGTTCTTTTTTAATGCTTATATTATGCAGCAGCCTCTTGAGTTTGCTTTGGGAAACAGTAAGTACCTGTTTTTCTCTTGATGTTCCTTCTTAAATGTTGTTTACTCTGGTTTAAACCCTCAGAAATGTGACCTTGGGTAAGTGCTCAAAAACATTTAAAGGCTACTAACCTTTACCTTTAAGATTTTTATGTTTCTTGGGTTGAATCTACCCCCTATCAGTTTTCATTTGTTCCCCTCAAAACTAGTTACTAAAATGACTAATTTTCCTTTGAACAGAGAACTTTTCCAAGTTTATATATTAAACAGTGAGAATGATTAGGTCTCACATCCTTAAAGTACCTAATACAGCTATTTCCCTTCCTTTGGATAAACAACAAGCCCTAAATAATCCATTTTTTATCAATGAATATTTACTAATAAAAGAATAACCAAAACAAAAGTCCCAATTTTTCAAACTGCATTTAATGAGGCTAAAGTCTGAAACAATTGATCTTTTATTGGTCTTATGTGAAAATTAAGGAGTCTACTAAAGGTTTTAATAAACAATGTCACATCAGCTCAATCCCAACCATCTCCAATTAACACAAACACACACACACACACACACACACACACACACACACACCAACACCACCATCACCACCACCCCACCCCTCCCACACACACCACTGCAATCAAAGAAAAAGAGAGTACACCAAAGTTTGTGTGGCAAACTCCCAATTAATGATCAAAACTCCTTGGAGCCAAGGTGCTATTCTCCCAATAGACTGCTATTTCTAAAATCCATCTCTTTGAAAACAACAGCATGATTAATTCCACCATTCTCACTTACATTACTTACAACATAGAAACAATGATGCAGTAAGAGCAGTTATTAAAAACACTTTATTATGTATAATTGTACATGCTGCAATTTGTGTCATTTGGGATTATTTTCCAGGTTGTGATGTCACCTACCAAGATTAACTAAATCTAATGTTCATCCTGCCACACCACATACAAAAATACAGTTTTCAAAGTAAAGTTCCCCTTCTCTACACAAAGATGGGTAAGAGTTTGTCAGATGAATAAGAATACTTTGCACATGTATCAACACCATACAAGGCGTTATCCTTCACACAGTAACATTTAATGTATTCTTTTATTTGGGAACAGCAGGACAAGAGCCCCTTTAACTCTCAGAGGGAAACGCAAACTTTGTTGCTAAAGCCGAACTCCAGGGATGAAAGTGTGGTCCTCTCAAGGGAGGCAGAGGCAGTGGGGATTTATGGAGGAGGGTGGAAGCCTCATAAGCACTTCAAGAGGAAGGAATTGCAGGTGGTTCCTCGGGGACAGTCGCAAAGCTTCCCAATCCGTGCTCCTTTTCGCACTGCGCACCGCTCCCCAGCGTGGCACTGCAAACAACACAAGGTGCAGTCTTCCCACATATGCAAACCCAGGCTCCCAATGGCCGCATCTCCCCATCAACACAATTTCCGACTCCTGGGAGGGATAGGTGGAACCTATCACCATCCCCAGAGGTCCAAGTATAGTCAGGCCTCAAACACAGAGAGCCTTGTGCTTATAATGTCAGTGAGAGAACATAAAAGGAAATTATCGAACCCTTCCTACTTTATTTCACCTTTTTTGGGTGGGGGGCCACATTTTCTGGCTCCTTTGATAGTTTATCCAAAAGAAAGAAAATCAGACATTTTTGTAAGAAATCAACAATAGACCTATTTCTCACAATCTCTGCTCCCTGCTTTCAGCCTCCTCATCCCAAGGAAGGCGTGTGTGTGTGTGTGTGTGTGTGTGTGTGAGAGAGAGAGAGAGAGAGACAGAGAGAGAGAGAGAGAGAGAGAGAGAGAGACACAGAGAGAGAGAGAGAGAGAGAACAAACACATGCATGTGTGTGTTCCCTCAAGGAAAGTGACGAGCCGGGAATCAAGAATTTTGACCTTAAAACAGAGATCAAAAAATTGGCAGTGCTCCAGAAGGCAAGAAGAAAATTGGAGGAACAAGATCTGAGTAGATTTAAGGGCTCTTCCAATTCAGAGAATTCTTCATGAGTTGAAAAAAAAAAAACAAAAAAAACAAAAAAAACAAAAAACAAAAAAAACCTCATCCTCAAGAAATGCTCCTTTCCATACAGACACCCAAGAGCTGATTCCTGGCATAAGCTATTGGGTCTTCTGAAATGGCCTTAGAGGCCAAGGACCACGTTTGGGGATGTAAAACAAAGGGAAGCCTACAGACTTCTGCAAACCCATTACCTGCAAATCTAGATGGATCTAGAGAGTATAAAGCTAAGTGAAATAGGGCAGAGAAAGCCAAATACTGTATGATTTCACTCATATGTGGAATTTAAGAAACAAAACAAACAAAGAAAAAAGAGACAAACCCCAAAACAGAATGTTAACTATAGAGAACAAACTGATAGTTACCACATCCTGGGGAAAAGGTCACCTATAAGACTCAAGGTGGTATATTTCCTCCTGGAAAAACATGGGGAAGGGGAACCCCAAAGCCTTACCATGGGGACTTGGCCATACTTCTTCTCATAGATCGGAATACTTTTAGTCTTGAGCTTCTTCAGGACTTCCTGTAGCGCTTCGATCTGCAACACACCGCCCCCACCCCGGAGGAGCCGAAGTTGCCGCCTTGGCTGCAAGCCCAGCTCGGGTGCTCACTTCCCCTCCAGTCCTAGTTACAAGGAGCCCCAGAACCACACACACACTCCGCCGTGGGACTCCAAGGACAGAAAGGGACGGTGCAGGGGTAGTAACTTAGCGAGCACGGTCTCTCGTACTGACCGCAAGTCCCTTAGCTGCTGAGGCTCCTGTTGCTCCAAGGGCCCGGGACAAGGGATTCGCTCCATAAACTGCCCGCAGGCAGTGGGGCTCCAGACGATTTTCAGATGGCAGCGGGAGCGCTGCCTTTGCGCTCATCTCCGCGCTCATCCCCGCGCACCCGGACTCTGGGAAGTGGGGGAGGGCGGGAGGGAGGACGGACGCGTGTACAGAGGGACTGGGGGGCAACCAAGGGAGATCCGGGAGATACCCACCAGCTCCTTCTCATGGGAGGTATCCTCCACGGCGGAGTAGATGTCCAGGGCTCGGGGCTGGAGCTCAGCATCCTCCTGGGCACGGGCACCCAACAGCGGTAGCAGAAAAAGCAGGGCGGCACCCAAGACGGTCAGCGGCCGGAGACGGGGGCTCTCCATGGTGCTGAAACTCGGCGCTGCTGTGGCACCCCACGCTCCCGCCTTTTATAGAGAGCCAGAGCCCGAGTACAGGGAAGAGGGAGGGGGCGACGAAGGAAGTGAGTGTGGAGGAGGGTCCAGGTCAACCGTCTGTAGGCAGCGCTCCGCCACCGCCTGACATCAATGCCCGTTGGACACCAGGCACCCGTGAACGAAGCTGTGCGCACAGACAACAGGGACCCCGCACCCCTAAATGCTGTCAGCCCCGCGGCAAGGGACGCTCCCCTAGGGGCCAGAGCTGAAATGGAGGGGCGGAGGGGCGAAAGCTGAGGGATGGGGAGGAGGAGGGGGCCAGGAAATGGAAAATGCCTTGGAGGCAAGGCACAGGCTGTAGACTCGCTCCCCATCCCTAGCAGCAGTGGCAAAGCAATCCACCTCACCAGCCCTGCTTCGCCTCTCACCCCAGCCTGTGGCAGTAAGCAGGAGGTGTTGCCTCCATGCAGGCATGTTTGCTGAGCATTTTACTAGACACTGATGCCAGGTAGGGGAGGCAAACATAGTACATATAACAAAGAGAAATCATGGCCTTCCCCAGGATGAGTTCACAGAATCTACGTGGTAATGAGAAAAGAAGGAAGACAGACTAACCTCAATTCAGGGGCAGTATGGAGGGTACAGAGAGAGCCCCATTCTGATTCTGGTCCTGGCTCCGCTGCTTACAAGCTGTGTGACTTTAGGCAAAATAAAGAATCTATCTGAGCCCCTCTCTCTCTCTCTCTCTCTCTCTCTCTCTTTCATACAACTGGAATTTAAAAATGCACCTTACAAAGTTATCAAAAGGAGGAATGAGAATAGGTATGTAAAATCCCTGGCCCTTAACACAATAAGCACTAAGCCTCCCTGCCTCTTCCTTTTAAACTATGAGGCTACCCAGGTAAGTGGTTGTGTGCAGTACCTCAGTTTTTCCTTTGGGCAAACTCACCATCCTCATAACCCCTCTTACCCACTACCCACTTGTGATATCCAAGAAGCCTGTCTAGAAAGAAAGCAAAGGGGATGAAAAATGCAACTCCCTGATTATGGAAATATCTCTAGAGATCAGAAGTCAGTGATGAGCCAGGTCCTTAGTGACCTGGGAAGACTGGTTTTTAAAAGGTGGGGGGTCCTTATGGCCTGAATACAAATCAAAGTTTCTGTAGGAGAGGTGATGTTTTCCCTACTTAGACCTAGAGGCTTATCCCTCAGGCAGGCTTAACCCTGCCTGACCACCTGGGTTCTTTCACCACGTCATCTTTCTTTCAACTGCTCCTAACCCCATTCACTTTTCTCCAACCCCATTACTACCACCCCAGTTCTGGACAATTGCCCCAACCTACATCTTGCCTTCCTCCAACTCCACTCCATCTTCTCTTGACTTCCTCTAATCCATAACTGACAACCAGGCAGAGTGTTTTTACCCTTAATATGCACTGATGGCTTCCCATCTTACTAAGCACTGAATCTAAATTCCTCATCCTGACTTACAAAGTACTACATGATCTGTACCTCTCTCCAATTTCATGTCCTACCACTCTGCCCCAGACCCCTCCACTCCAGCCCCAGTGGTCTTCTCTGTGCTCCTCTAACAGGTCAAGCTCATTCCCATTTTGAAGCTTTTGCCCTTACCTTACCTGGAAAGGTCTTCCTGTGTTTCTAAATAGTCGAATACTTCTTGTAATTTAAATCTCGGTTTAAATGTCCTTGACCAGCCAATCTAAAGTATCCACCAATTTATGCTCCCACAGATTTATTGCTTGCCATGTGATGTGGGTCACTGGGATAATTAATACAAAATATGTGTCTGTTATCTCATTTATCAAGTATTTAATTGCTACTCAAATGCACCCTGGGAAGAAATTCAAGAAATACTATCTCTCCTGATGAGTAGCACACACATCAACAGCATCAAAGTATTTTCCTTTGGGATAAATCTAACTTGAAAATTAATCTAATACCTACCCCAGGTCTGCCTCTTAAACATACCTTTAGATCCTACACAATAAAACTTCAGTGCCAGCACATTTTACTGTTTAAACCTTACAGAGACATATTAGCACTCATCGCAAAAGGGATCTCCAGTAACGAAGGTATTCTAAATTTCAGAAGGAAAGTAAGGTTTTAGTCCATCCTTCTGCAAAGATGGGGATATTCCCAATGCAGTAATTTCTCTCATGTTGTGGACAGACACAATTTACTGATTTACTGTGGACAAACCTCTCTTAACCACTCCTCCTAAGATAAAGCAGGCTTCCTATTTCTCTTTTACTCCCCCCTTCAAATTTTGAGTAATTTCTTTTCCAGTATGGCCCAGAATAACACTTGGCCTTTTGGACTGTCATATTGCTCAAGTACCAAACTACTTTGTTATCCATTAACCCCCTCTCCATCCTTCTGCCAAACAAGTCTTGTTCAACAGTAAACTTCCTCAGTTTGGGCCAGGAAAACAAAAGCAAAAACAAACATTGGAACTCCACCAAAATAAAAAATTCTTCACAGTGAAGGAAATAATCAATAAAACTAAAAGACAATCTAATGAATAGGAGAAGATATTTACAAGTGACATATCTGATAAAGGGTTAGTATCCAAAATACAGAAAGAACTGATACAATTCAATGCCCAAAAAACAAAGAATCCAATTTAAAGATGAGCAGAAGACATGAACACACATTTCTCCAAAGAAGAAACACAGATCACCAACAAATGCATGAAAAGATCCTCAACATTACTAATCACCAGGGAAACACAAATCAAAACCACAATGAGATACCACCTCACACCTGCCAGAATGGCTAAAATCAAAAACACAGGAAACAACAAGTGTGGGGAAGAATGTGGAGAAAAAGGAAGCCTCTTGCTGTGGGAATGCAAACTGGTGCAGCCACTGTAGAACACAATAGGGAGGCTCCCCAAAAAGTTAAAAATACTTTCCTTTTACTGCCACGGTGGCAGCCATAAGTATGTTCAGGCTTCAAAAGAGGCTTGTCTCCAAGGTCCTCCACTGTGGCAAAAAAGGCCTCTTTGGACCCCAATGAGTCTAAGGAAATCACCAGTGCCAACTCCCATCAGTACATCCAGAAACTGATCAAGGATGGGCTGGTCATCCAGAAGCCTGTACTGTCCATTCCCAGGATCAGTACCGGAAAAACACCTTGGCCTGCCAGAAAGGTAGGCATATGGGCATCAGTAAGAGAAAAGGTACTGCCAAGGCTCAAATCCCTGAGAAGGTGACCTGGATGAGGAGAATGAGAATTCTGTGCCAGTTGCTCAGCAGACACCATGACTCTGAGAAGACTGACTGCCACATGTGTCATAGCCTGTACCTGAAAGTCAAGGGCAACCTGTTCAAAAACAGGTGGATTCTCATGGAACACATCCACAAGCTGAAGGCAGACAAGGCTCTCAAAAAGCTTCTGCTGAAAAGGATTCTGCTGAAAAAGTTCCACAGATCAAGGACCAAGGAAGCACACAAAGTCTGTGAAGAGCACCTCCAAGCCAAGAAGAAGGAAATCATCAGACTCTGTCCAAGGAGCAAGAGATAAAGAAATAAAACTTCCTCTCTTTTGTCTGTATACAGTGGCCTCAGCAATTACACAGGTCGATTATTCAATAAAGCAAACCCTTATCTGCCCCCCCCAAAAAAATTAAAAATAGAACTACTATATGATCCAGTAATTCCACTACTGGGTATTTACACAAAGAATACAAAAACATTAATTCAAAAAGATAGAAGCACCCCTATGTTTATTGCAGTATTATTTACAATAGCCAAATTATGAAAAAACCCAAGTGTCTCTCAGTAGATGAATGGAAGAGCACCTGGGTGGCCCAGTTGGTTTGGCATTCGACTCTTGATTTTGGCTCAGGTTGTCATCTCATGGTTTGTGGGATCAAGTCCCATATCAGGCTCTGCACTGACAATGTGGAGCCTGCTTGGAATTCTCTCTCTCTCTCTCTCTCTCTCTCTCTGCCCCTCCTTGCTTTCTCTTGCTTGCTTTCTCTCTCTTAAAATAAATAAACTTTAAAAAAAATAGATGAACAGTTAAAGAAGATGTGATACACACACTCAGCCATAAAAAAAGAATAAGTTCTTGTCATTTGGAACAACATAGATGGGTCTAGAGAGTATAAACCTAGGTGAAATAGGTCAGTCAGAGAAAGCCAAATACTGTATGATTTCACTCATATGTGGAATTTAAGCGGGGGGGAAGGAAAAAAGAGACAAACCCCAAAACAGACTGTTAACTACAGAGAACAAAGGGAGGTGAGTCGGTGGGGTACATAAAATAGGTGAAGGGCAATGAAAGTACACTTATCACGATAAACACTGAGTGATCTATAGAATTGTTGAATCACTACACTGTACCTCTGAAACTAATATAACGCTGTATATTAATTATATTGGAATTAAAAAAATCCTCAGTTTCACTGACCTCTTAGATATTTGTATTTAAAAGTGTTTCTCTTTACTTATGTTCACTGCACTTTCCTCCAGGTTAAACATCACTCTGTTCTCTTTGGTACACATTTATAATCTCATGGGTGGCACACTTTTCACTTCTACATTATCTGGTCCCCCACCTTCCCTATCTCCAGAAGAGAAATGAGTTTCCATTGACATTCATCTTGTATTTACTGACTTTCAATCCAAAGTCTTCCAAAGGAACTGATGTCGTTCTGTTCTAACGAAACAACTTTATCACTATATAGAAGAAAACAATCAGCAAATGAAGCACACTTGGAGTTGATGCTAAACTGGGAGGTGCTGGAGACATATGAAAGACTATGTATTTTAGAGACAGCCTCAGAAGGAATAAAGTAGAGAAATAAGACAAAGCTTTCCATTATTTTTTCAAAGATTTCAATTTAAAAACTGTCAATTTCAAGGCTTCCAATTTTTTATTTTTTTTAATTTTTCTTACTTTCTAATATGAAATTTATTGTCAAATTGGTTTCCATACAATACCCAGTGCTCATCCCAACAGGTGCCCTCCTCAGTGCCCATCACCCACTTTCCCCTCCCTCTCACCCCCCATCAACCCTCAGTTTATTCTCAGTTTTTAAGAGTCTCTTATGGTTTGCAAGGCTACCAATTTTTTTAAAATATCAATGTTCAGTATGTTCACAGCACTGCTAAGTACACTATGAGGACTAAACAAGAACAATTCTTGCCCTTGATCTCTGGGTCTGATCATATCCATAAATACCCATAATGTAACATCTCATTGAGGTGGGGGTCCTACTAGAGAAAGAAAAGCCCCAAGAACTCAGAGATCAATTCCCACTAGAGAGGGGAAGTTTCATGAAAAAAAAAAGGCATAGGAATTTCTGGGTCTTAAGAGGGTGTGTAGAATTTCCACAATAACCAACATCCCACTCTGGGGCCTTGGGGGTAAATAGGCAATGTACACATAGTCATGTAAAAGATGTAAAAGTCATGTAAAAGATGGGGAAACAGCACTGGAAAGGAACAGTAGAGCAGAAAAAGGAAATTAAGAGTAGCAATAGATCATTCTAAATTTGTATCCAAAATGAACAAGAAGCATAGATGAACCCAAAGGTTTCCATTTTTTAAATACTAACACTAAAAGCAAGCTTTGTTACCTAAGAGGTCTAGTCTAAGAGAAGTAGCCCGAGTCAGATATAGGGAGGTATCAATAATGAAAGGATACTTGTTCCAAGACAAAGAAACCTTTCTCAGGTTTCTTTTGCACCACACACCTGGACTGCAGCAGAAAGAATGGCACACCTAACCTACACTCCCTATGCCAGAGGTATCCCATCTTCTCCTCTAATTTTTCTGGATTCAGAACTCCTAAACTTGTAAGAAGTGTAGGATTAGAACTAAAGCAGTAGACTAGGATGCCCTAAGAGATGAACTATATGACCTAATAGAGAGTAATTTGAATCCCTCAATGGCTTTTCATTGCCTATACTTTTAAATTAACTTCTCAGCATGGTGTCAGAGTTTCTCATAGTTTGATCTTCACCCATATTTCCAATCTCCTTTTCCTCCACTTCCAACCAGTTCTATCAGGCATCTTATATTTTATTTGGCAGATACACCATACTTATTTCTTACCTTTGCACTAAATGAGAGGAATACACTAGGTTATGCTCTTATAACAAACAGCTCCCAAATCTTAGTGACATGACAAAAAAGAGATATACTTCTCACTCATCTCACATCTGCATCGGGTTTAATGAAGTGCTATGTTCATCATGGTCTCAGGGACCTAGAATGACCAAACAGCCACCATGTCTGACATTGCTTGTTGTGTTCGGGGGGGGGGGGGGGGGGGGAGGGGCGGGGGGGCGGGGGAGGGGCGGTGGGGGTGAGCAGTCGGGGGAAGAAGAGCTCTGGGTAATCTTGAACAATCTATTAACAGCTGTGGCCCAGAAGTGCTGTTTAACTTGTTTGTAACTCATTAGCCTGAACTACTCACATGGCTCCACCAACGTAAAAGGGACTAAGAAGTGCAGTGTTAACATGTGCCTAGAACAGACTACCATACACGTCTGCATGTTCATACCTCTGCCTTTGTCCATGCCCTTCTCTACACCTGGAATGTCCTTCCCAGGCTGTGAACATCTAAACAGCTCATGTTTCAAGACCTATCTTATCTGACACCTTCCTCATCCATTAGCAATCATACCAACAGGTTTACCTTACATTTGTTTCCATAAAACTTTAAACAATACTTATTAAAACACCCAACATGCATTATATTATGTTATCATATGTCTATCTCACTTGCTAGACAAAAAAAAACACCCTCGAATACTCCTGGTATTCCCAGTATTTAACATGGTGCTCAATACACAGATGAGAAGGAGAAAATTAGGTACTATGAAATGAAAGATAATATTTAGACACTAACTAGGTGACCATACAAACAATTACACACTTATTACAGAATAAATTCATTAAGCAGTTTAAAAGCACTGCCAATTTACTATTTAGAAACACCATTATCACCCTCATATTAAGAAAAAAGTATGCCAGAGAGGGGGAAATTTGTTTCACAGGTAGTCAGTTTCAGAGTAGGATTTCTGGGGTACAAGCTCTGGCCTCTCTCAACATTTCCTCCACAATTAAGGGCATTTTAGTTTCAAAATGGTAGATTTTTTGCCAAGTGCAAAATTTGGTCTGTCACTAAGAAGAAGGGTATTGCCATAAAAATAAACTCAAAATGGATCAAAGACCTAAATGTAAGACAGAAAACCATCAAAACCCTCGAGGAAAAAACAGGCAACAACCTCTTTGACCTCAGCCACAGAAACTTCTTACTCAACACGTCTCCGAAGGCAAAGGAATTAAAAGCAAAAACGAACTATTGGGACCCTATCAAGATAAAAAGCTTCTGCACTGCAAAGGAAACAATCAACAAAACTAAAAGGCAACCGATGGAATGGGAGGAGATATCTGCAAATGACTTATCGGATAAAGCGTTAGTATCCAAAATCTATAGAGAACTTACCAAACTCAACACCTGAAAAACAAATAATCCAGTGAAGAAATGGGCAGAAGACATGAATAGACACTTTTCCAAAGAAGAAGATATCCAGATGGCCAACAGACACATGAAAAGATGCTCAACATCACTCATCATCAGGGAAATACAAATCAAAATCACACTGAGATACCATCTCACACCAGTCAGAGTGGCTAAAATTAACAATTCAGGAAACCACAGATGTTGGAGAGGATGTGCAGAAACCCTCTTGCACTGTTGGTAGGAATGCATGGTGCAGCCACTCTGGAAAACAGTGTGGAGGTTCCTCAAAAAATTAAAAATAAAATTACCTTATGACCCAGAAATAGCACTATTAGGAATTTATCCAAAGGATACAGAAGTGCTGATTCATAGGGGCACATGTACCCCAATGTTTATAGCATCACTTTCAACAATAGCCAAATTATGGAAAGAGCCTAAATGTCCATCCATTGATGAATGGATAAAGATGTGGTTTATATATACAATGGAATACTACTTGGCAATGAGAAAGAATGAAATCCTGCCATTTTCAGCAAGGTAGATGGAACTGGAGGGTATTATGCTAAGTGAAATAAGTCAGGCAGAGAAAGATATATCATATGTTTTCACTCATACGTGGAATTTGAGAAACTTAACAGAAGACTATGGGGGAAGGCAGGGGAAATATAGTTTCAAACAGAGAGGGAAGCAAACCATAAGAGACTCTTAAATATAGAAAACAACCTGAGGTTTGATTTGGGGGGGGGAGGGGAGTGGGGGAAATGGGTGATGGGCATGGAGGAGGGCACTTTTTGGAATGAGCACTGGATGCTGCATGTAAGCAATGAATCATGGGAATCTACTCCCGAAGCCAAGAGCACACTGTATACACTATATGTTAGCTAATTTGACGATAAGTTATATTTTTTAAAAAAGGAAGGGTATTGCTTCCAGATCCTTGTTATAGACTTCTTCAGGGCTTTTCCCACACACTCCCTATGGTGCAATATGGAAAGAAAACTGGGATAGGATCAAATCCTAAAGAATCTTGGGAAATTTAAAACCTGTTTCTGATCAACAGTCCCAGATCACAGACATGAAGAAGTGACTCCTGTGCTGGGCAGGGCTTGGCTTAGATGGCATTTAAGGTCACTTTTACAATCATGATTCTGGGACTTTATGCCTCCTTGAGAAATCACTAAAGTGAAATCTATTCCTTTTGACATAAACTATAACCTCAGGAGAAAAACAATAACATCTGGCATGATCCAAAGAGGCAGGGCCTGAGGGCAAAAGTATATTTTATAGGAAGAAGGATCCTCAGTGAGTCTCTCCTTTATTTTTCAGGTGATCTCTGGCCCTGACATTTCTCTACTGTGCATTAGAAGTAGTTTAATCTGGTTCTGGTTTTAATGATAGATCCATCATGTTGGCTTGGATTACCAGCTAAGTCAGGCCCAGCTTCTCCTGCTCTGCAAGCTCGATATATTGACATTCAGATCTCTGCACTTCCCATCAAACTTTCTCTGTAAAGCCAGCCTCACAAGGTCTCTGAGATGGATGGGCTAGCAATCATTTCTTAAGCTCCCCTAATATTTTCGGAAAGCCCACACGGACTGTGGTTATTACACCGGAAGGTGAGATTAGAGTGGAACTTTGAGAAGATTGAAGCCCAGAGAATGGCAGACTTGCTCAAGGTCATCTGTCAAGTTTTTCTCTCCTAACAACTGACTGCAGGAAGACAGCTGTTTGGAAATCCAGTTTAACTTTATGAATGGGATTATCGACAAATGAAGCTCTTCTATTTCTATACAAAAGAAGTTTAAAGATCTTAGGAAAGGCAATCCAATCAGAAGAGGTGTGCAGACTGGGGGATGTCTTAAAGCTGCATTTGCCATAGAGTATTCACTGTTTTAGGGGGACCTTGTGGAGATAATGATTATGGGAATACTTAAAAAAAAAAAACCTCAATTTTCCTCAGTGCACAATACTCCCTTAATTTTCAACCCTTCTCTAGAAAACACAGATCTTCAATCATAGTCTCCTTTCTTACAGGCCCCAAGGCCTCTATGCCCATTCATCTGAGGCTGTGACAAACATCGTGGCTATCCGTGGCTCCCGCTCCCTCTGAAACACTATGCGATGTTATGTGTTACACTGTGTTATGATTCACAAATACTTAGTCCTCCAGGAAGGACTATACTTTGGACTCCACCAAAAGCATAGCCTTTTCAACATCATGTGACTTGCTTCAGCCAATGAGATACAGGCAGAAGTATGAGGAATTGTTTTCATGTGGAAACTTTAAAAACCAAAGCATACTTTGCACTGCTCTCTTTCCCCTTCCATGCTGATTGGCAATGTTCCACATAGAGGTAGCTCTGTCAGCCTGTTATGGAGAGTTCTGGAGGGAGGAAAATGTTGAACACAGCTACCAGCCTTCAGTAGACATACAGTGTGAGTAAGGAATAAACTTTGCAGATGTAAGCCACTGACCTTTTGGGGTCATTTGTTACTGCAGCATAATTTAGCTTACCCAGGCCAACTCAGGTAGATAGATTACCATATCCATCAACTCATCTCATAGATAGGACCAGTCATCTATGCTGCATAACATTTAGTGGCTAAAGACAACATGTCTTTATTATCTCACTATTTCTGTGGGTCAAGAATCCAGACATGGCTTAGCTAAATCATCTCTTTGAGGGTCAGTGCAAGGCTGTAATCATAAGGTGTTGACTGGGGCAGCAGTCATCTCAAAGTTCAACTGAAGCAAGATCCACTTCCAAGATAACTTAGTGGTTGTTGGCAAGAAGCCAGAGAAGTGACATCTCATCATTTGTGCCATATTCTATTCACTGGGTCCTTCCCACACTAACAGGCAGGAAGTGAATATCAGGAGTCAGGGATTAATGGGAACCATATTAGAAAGTGTCTATCACAATGATTGTCAACAAAAATAAAAGTAAATGAACAAGAATTGTTCAAGAACCTAAGCTTGAGTGGTGAGATAAGAAAGAGAATCTTTATAAATGGGCTCTGAAGCCCAGAAAGGTTAAATATCTTGCCTAGGCTATGCAGTTAGAAGTAAAGCCAGAATGAAAATTGAGATCAGTGCTATTTCTGCTCGACAGTGATAAGAGAAAAATTAAATAGCAATACAAGACAAATTGCATCCAAGTGAAACAGAAGCTAGGCCATCAGTTGCTAATTGAATTGTCACATAAATCATCCAGATAATGAGTGAATTAAAAGTGCAGAAAGACAAGCTTGTTAGGCTGGGGGCAATAAAAAAGGTGGGTCATAATATGAGCTAGACCCAAATGGTAGAATTGTTTGGGTGGAAAAGAAGGCGAAACTGTTCTTGGCAAGGAAATAGCCATGCTGAGGCTTCTTTAGGAGAACCCTGAGGCATCATGCAGAAATATTGATGCCCCTACTCCTCTGTCTTCAATCTCAACTCATCAGGTGAAAGACATTTTCCAAACAGGCTATCTCTGGAACATCGTGCATCAGAGGTGAAGCCAGACAGACCCTTTAATTTATCCTTAGAGAAGTGGTACCCAACCTGAGGAAGAAGTATCGGAATCAACTGGAAATTTTTGTTTGCCAAGCTACATATGCTTATATTATACCCCCAAAACCTGAGGTACCAGAATATCTGTGGAGGAGGGCACTGGAGCTCAGCTAGCTTGCAAAAGTTTCCCCAAGTGATTCTGATATAACCCCCTGGTTAAGAAGCACTGCTAAGGGGCTCTTTGCATCATCTGGTGAGGTTTCAGGGGTGCATATCATGCCCAACAAAGAACTCCAAGGCCAGGTCTTTTTAGGATGTTAATACCCTCTCTCATAAAACACAAACAGCTTGACAGGTGAGCCAGAATGGAAAGATGAAGTCCAGTCATGCTCAGTTCAACAGAGATCTCCACTGTCCCCTCAATTAAAGTCTTATGAGCACGCCCCAAGGGCCTTTCCAAGAATACTTGATGTGCAGAGATAAGCCCCCAAAATAGTAAGCTTAATAGTAATTAAACCTTAATGAAAGACTCACTTCCATCCCCCTTGACAGGATAATGGGACAGGGGGATGTATTCCCCATTTTGTAGGTGATAAAACTGATCATTTAAGTAACTGGATCCGGGTCCACAAGCAAGTGGGAAGGAAGTGGAACCCAAATTATCTGAAAACCCAGTATTTTCTTATTTGCTAGTCCTTCCATTTTACTTTGTCAATTTTATCATTGTTTTAGGAGAGCAGGTGAGAAAAGAGGGGGGGAAGAGAAAGAGAAAATAAAATCTATAAAATTTTCAATTATAAAAGGATATTCCCTAAAGGTCAAGATCCCCATGGTTCCCTGACAAACCAAGTCATTTTTTATTGGAAGTTGCAAAAATGTCAGGCTGAGTTTCCAAGTGCAAGTTTTGATTTTCCCATTGTGATTGAAACTCTGTTTCATTACACAGACTGTGAACTCTGGACTGAGGTCCTCCCGTGCATCCCATTGGAGATCTTCTCCCAGAAAATCAAACAAGGCTTTAAGGGCACTTTGGCTAGGGGAAGAGCAAAGATCTCACCCTATGCAGATACAAACCCACCACGCTTCACTGACTAGGAGAGACCCTGACAAGCCACAGCTATTAGCATTTATGATGCTTTTTGCCCAGATGCAAATGTCATTTTCTGCCATTTGCACTGATGACCAGGGTAGCCCTGGATAAAGGCATCGCTGATGGACACAGCCTTTGCTAGGGGTGGGGGAGAGGTTGGAATGGACTATAACTACAGCTTTTCCCATGGCAGCCGTCAGATACCCACAGAGACAAATCTCTCCCAAGGCTTGCAATGAAATGTTTCCTCGGGGGATGAAAAAGTCTTCAAAGGAACCTGTCAAGTTTGCTGTACTTTTTTTTTTAATCATTGTTTTTTTTTTTCCCCAAGCACAGGCACACAAAAAAGAGCAAGTAGCTTCAAAATGCCATTACCTGTTTCCTTAATATTTACCATATGATAGTCTTGATGTCCAAGCATTTCAAAGGGAAACTCTGAAATAATTCTTTGTTTCTTTCTTGTCTATTCTTTCTCCAGGATTTTGTAAAAACACATCCAAGCTCTAGAGGCATGGACATAAATGTCCTAAAGGCTCAGTTACATATGAGTAAATCAAGATAAGTGAATGGGCTGCCCAAAAGGTGCTGGGAGATAAGTGAAAACCAATCTTGCATTCCAGACTTCCTAAGCCCATTTCTCTGGCAGAGACCCAAGGTATGAGTGTTATTTATGTGGAAACCCTAAAAAGAGTTTCTGAACTGGGCTGAAAATTAATTAGGCCACCTTGTGAGCTTTTCAAACAATATCCACCATCAGAGATTCTGATTCAATTGGCCTGGGGTGGTGCCCAGGTAAGGGTGCTTTAAAAGCTCCCCAGGTATAAGATGGAGGTATCTCACTCTCAATGATCAGTATGGCCCTTCCAGTGCCTAATTCACTGAACTGGGCATTTGGATCAGTTGCTCTGTTCCCGTTTACGGATTGTAAATCTAGGTGTCTATGGGGGACAACAAGTAAGGTAAGGCCCAAAGAGGGCCAGGTACAAAGCAACAGAGAATGGTAGACCTTATAGGGTTTTTTAAATGTTTATTTATTTTTGAAGGAGAGAGAGACCAAGCATGAGCAGGGGATGGGCAGAGAGAGAGAGAGGGAGACACAGAATCCAAAGCAGGCTCCACAGGCTCTGAGCTGTCAGCACAGAGCCCAATGCGGGGCTTGAACTCACGGGCCATGAGATTATGACCTGAGCCAAAGTTGGACGCTTAATCAACTGAGCCACCCAGGAGCCCCTTAGTTTTTCAAGAGGAGATAGAAATTTCAATTTTTAAAAAAATTTTTTAATGTTTATTTACTTTTGAGAGAGAGAGACAGAGTGTGAGTGGCGGAGGGCAGAGAGAAAGAGAGACAGAATCCAAAGCAGGCTCCAGGCTCTGAGCTGTCAGCACGGAGCCCGACGCGGGGCTTGAACTCACGGACCATGAGATCATGACCTGAGTCGAAGTCAGATGTTTAACCAACTGAGCTTCCCAGGGGTCCTAGAAATTTGGATTTTTATATGAAACTTCCTGATTTAAAAATGTTAACAACTGATTTAAAATGGAATTCTTTGAAAGTACACAAGGCAGCAGCCTTGGTTTCCACTCAGAGCATTTCCTACACTGAGCACTCAGATGACCTGGGCATCTCTTTCCCTCTGGGATAAGCTAGCAAAACTGAAGAAAGAAAGCACATCTACAGAGCATGACTGCCTGTCCTGGTAAACACTGGCCTCCTGTCAGTCTGGCCTGCATCATCATTTATATGTATATGTCTTTAACTGACAGACTCCAGTTTCCAGGAGGGCCCAGGAATATGTCTATAACCAAGATGAGTGACCCGAACCCTGAGAGGCTTCACCAGGCCTTAGACAAGAATGTGCCATTGGGTCCAGGACCTTGGAGGAAACTCAACAGAAGTAAGGAGGGGAATAACTGAACCCCCAAAAGATCCTTGTTGATCCTTTTTGTTAAGATCACCAATCAGAGAATATGGTGTGTGGGAAAGAGCAAAGGTACTGAAGCCAGACCCTGACCCACTGTACAGCACTGGGCAAATCAAACCATCTTCCAAGCCTCAGATCTCACATCCATCAAGTGAACATAAAAATACCTTCCCCATAAAAACAGTATGGAGATTCCTCGAAAACATTAAAAATAGAATTACCCTACAATTCAATAACTGCCCCACTGGAAAGGACTCAAAGAATAAGAATCACAAGTTCGAAAGATATATGTGCCCCCTCTGTTTATTGCAGCGTTATCTGCAACAGCCAAATTATGGAAGGAACCCAAGGGTCCATCTGTAGATGAACGGATAAAGAATATGTGATATATATAATGGAATATTTATTGTTCAGCCACAAAAAAGAATGAAACCTTGCCATTTGTAAGAAAACAAGGATGGAGCTAACGAGTATAAGGCTAAACTGAATAAGTCAGCCAGAGAAAGACAAATATTGTATGATTTCACTCATACGTAGAATTTAAGAAAACAAATGAACCAAGGAAGAAAAGAGTGAGAGAGAGACAAACCAAGAAACATACTCTTAACTATAAAGAACAAAATGGTGGCTACCAGGGGAAGTGAGTGGGGGGATGGGTGAAACAGGTGAAGGGGATTAAGAGTACACTTATGATGAGCACTGGTAATGTATAGAATTGTTGATTCACTATATTGTACCCTTGACACTAATATAACACAGTAGGTTAAGTACGCTGAAATTAAAATTTGAAATTTAGTAAAACAACAACAACAATAAACCTTCCCCCATAGAGTTGCAATGGTGAGACAGGATGAATCTAGAGCACCCAACACATGGAATGCACCAGATAAATTCTCAGTCAGAAAAGGCATCCATTTTCATGCCTTGATAATCTAATTAAAGTATCTCAAAATTCTTACTGATGGAAATTTCTTCCAAATACAAGATTTAATTCTTTTTTTTAATGTTTATTTAGTTTTGAGAGAGAGAGAGACAGAGAGAGAGAGAGAGCATGAGCAGCGGAGGGGCAGAGAGAGAGGGAGACCCAGAATCTGAAGCAGCTCCAGGCTCTGAGCTGTCAGCACAGAGCCTGATGCAGGGCTCGAACTCATGGACTGCGAGATCATGACCTGAGCTGAAGTCAGACACTTAACCAACTGAGCCACCCAGGCAACTCTGCTTTAATTCTAAACTCCTTTTGTTTACCTACAACGACTACAACTACACACTCCTTCCACACATGTGCACACAGGTGGCAAACGTCTCCGTCCATCAAAGCTTTTCTTCCTTCCAGCATCTCACCAAGGCTCTAGTGGTCCCTTTCACCCTCTGAATTCTGCCCACCCTTCCACAATACTTCAAGCATTTCACAGTATTAATCTTTCACCTGCCGCTCAGCACATCAGAATGTACAAACACCTCAGCTGAGAGGTCTGGACATGGTCAGGTGACATAATAACCCTTAGGGAAGAGGCCGTGTGATAAGCATCTTTTCATCTTCTTCAGATACAGAAATGGCACCCAGGAGACCAAAATGTCACGTAAGGCACTTTCTCCCAGCCTCTTTCTGCAGAGCCTCATCTTGCCTGCAGCACCCACTGCCAGTTCTGAAATCACATTATCCATCTTGGTGGGCTTTGCATTCTAAAAAGCAGCTATAGTCATGGCTTACCATCCTCCACAACATCTGTCTATATTCAATTTAATTGCACAAACATGTAGGGACTTCTTTCTCCAACTACTCTACTAAGGCTCCGAGGAGGAAAATCTAAAGGAATACACAGACTTTTGCCTGAGCTCCCCACAGTGTTAAGGCTGTATATCAAGTTTGCCGAAGGGATGACATGCCATCAATGGTTAGACAGATTTTATTAATGTTTCTCTGCTCTGTATCTCTTTTCTAAGACATCCACCTGTGATTCGGATTCCCTGGCCCAGGAGTGTAGTGGGTATGGCTATTAACAAATATAACCGATTATTTTATATGAAGAGTTTATATCTACATGGATCTTGAAAGAGATTAAGATATGCTACCCCAAAATGTGCCACTTTGGTATAAAGATTATTCAGATAAGACTTTGAGCTGAAAGCAATTGAGAATCAACAGATTCAGGATAATTCTGCTTCAAAACAAAGCACAAAGTTCCCTTTGTGATGGTGTCGCTCACTCGCTCCTATACCAGGAAGAGGAGTGACCTTTATCACGAATGATGGACAGCCAGCACCAACATGAATCTGCAGATACAAACTTTAATAAAATAGCCCTTATATTCCATTAGTTTCCCTGATGTATTTCCTAGTCACTTCCTCACAATTTATTGTTCCTTAAAGCCCAAACCCCTTTTCCTTTGGTAAGAAGGGTATACAAGCTCACAAGTCTAACTGGTTCTTTGAGTTTCGCTTGCTTTCTGTGAACTTCCATGCAGGTAAACAGTAGTAAAAATTGTGTGCCTTTTTTCCTGTTAATGTATCTATTGCCAGTTAGATTTGCAGGCCCCCACTCAATGAGCCTAAGAGGGTACGGGAAAAGTTTCTCCTTCCTGACAACCTCTTCAAAGCAGACATTCTCAGGGACAGTATGCTAACACTCAAAACCTAAGGACCTGCATGCCTTTCTGGAAAGGTTCGTTGTAGTTTATCTAACCATAAACAACTATTGAACCTGAGAATTGCAAACTCTTATTTGCCCTTAAGCAATGACTATGCTGCTGGGAGCAAGATGAGGGAACATCAAACAATTACAATCCAGTGTGAGATGAGCTTACAGAGGAGGACCTCACAGAACTCTCTACACTGGAACTCACAAGCTGTGACTCTAGCCCCTTTCAAATCCCATTCTCCAATATAGCAGCCACTGTGATCTGTTTTTAAAGATGAACTGAGTCTTCTTGTTCCCCTGCTTAGATCCCTGGAAGCCTTAACTTGGCACTTAGAGTGATTCCTAGTTCCTTCCATGGCCCACAAGATGCAGAAGGATCTGGTCTTGCCACACTCCCCCGTCCTCAGTCACTTGTTTTGTGAGCATCTACTAGGCTGCAGGCCTCTGCTAATCTCATCTCCTGACACCCCCCTTGTCCTCCACCTACTCCTGCATGGTTTCTTCTCAGCCTCTAGACCTTTTGCTCTAATGTCCCCTCATATAGTCCTTCCCCAGCCACTCGAAATAGCTGCCCTATGTTATCCTTTATCACAGAATTCCATTTCCTTGGTAGCACTTATCACTATCCTGAAACTGATTCATTTGTTTCCTTGTTAGATGTTCATCTTCCCCCTTGGGCTGTAAACTCAGTGAGGGCAAGGATCTGGTCTGGGGAGAACAGTGCCAGGCACAGAGCGTCCAAGGCAGTGAACAGTTCTGAATGTGGAAATGAGAGGAAAGTCAGCCTTCGGGTCAGGCCGCCCCACTCGCCCCTTCCTCTGTAGCCACCCCTCACCTGGTCATGACTCAGCAGGTGCACATGCTCCCATAGACCCCTGGCACGTCTGAGCAATAGCTCAGGGTCAACTCCTTAGTAGCTGCCTTTCTGCATTCCCCTCCCTTCCCCAGGAAAGCCTTTGGGAAGCCTTGGAAGAGAAACATAAATCTGTTCCTGCCCCACCCCTCCTGCCACACAGACACAAGACAAGCACATCCAGGGTTCCACAGAGAGAGACAGAGACCTGAACTGCCCAAAAGCATCTCTTGTGAAGTACAATTTGACTTTATTTTAGGATCTTGAACTCCTGGTCCCTCATGCCTAAGCTATTTCCCAAGGGAGTCTATGCTGAGCCTTTGCTCTAGGGCACCTGTCTCCCAGGGATGGCCTTGCTGCTGCCAACAGGACAATGGATGTGACCAGAGTTCCCAACAGTGCCAGTGAGTGACTGTGGACTTCTAGGTGACATCATACATGACCCAGTACCAACCTTTCAATGTGACACAGCACAGGCTTAGTCATAAGATCCGGAAAATACAGACTTCATGCCTCCGGAACGAAATGGCTAAGATCTCTTTTCCTAGGGATCAGACAGGTTGAGCTGAAATGAGTGTCGATAATACCCACTGATTGCATCTCAAGGACCATTTCCCTGAACTAAGCCTGGGTCAGAGAGCTTATTCCTTTAGAGCTGCATCCACTGGGGAAATTTTTGTTCTAAAATATATAGCATTGGAGAAATGGAAAAAACCACTTACAACTGTATAGTGAAGAGGTGGGGTGGGGGATAGTAACCTAATTGATTTTTAGGATAGAATAGAGCTTCTTATTCAACAGCAGCCCAGAAGTAAAGATGCGTAAGTGCTCTTGATGGATGTGGCTATCAGAATCCCTCTACGTATGCTAATAACATAAGCTAACAGAGCCCTTACTCTGGGCCAGGCACTACTGAGCAAAGCAGCTGATAGGCATTTCTCATTTAAATGAGGGTCAGGGGGTGCCTGGGTGGCTCAGCTGGTTGAGGGACTAACTTCCTGCCCAGGTCATAATCTCAAGGTTCATGAGTTCAAGCCCCACATCGGACTCAGGACTGACAGCTCAGGGCCTGGAGCCTGCTTTGGATTCTGTGTCTCCCTCTCTCTCTGTCCACCCCCTTGCCCGTTTGCACTCTTTCTAAAAAATAAATAAATGAATAAACATTAAAAAAATTTTTTAAACAAGGGTCAGGAATTATTCTCCCATTTTTATTTAAGGAAACTAAGGCTCAGAGAGGTTAAGTAATCACACAGCTTGTGAGTGGTGAATCTGAGCCATTCGCCACATGGCTCCTGCAGTTTTTCTTGCCACCATAACTATGCTTTTGAAGTAAGGGATCAGTGAGAAACCCAGCACAGTTAACCAGCTCGAAATCCTCTACCCACCACCCACTGCCACGCTGTTTTCCCCTTGCCCCCATCCAGGTTGCCTCATCACCAGCAGCCCGAGGCAGTTAGCTCTCAAGCCTGCTGCTTGAAAATAAGATTTGCAGCAGCGAGGGGAGCAAAAAGTAGGAACACAAACACCTCAGGACCCTCACCCGCCACTACTTTCTCTGCCCCACGGGACTCCCATCCCACAGGACAACGATGGCTTGGCTTTGACACATTAACGGTACTCAGCATTAGTCACCACATGTTGACTGAACCTGAAAACAACATACTTTTAAAAAGCTGCTCTTTCAACGCTCTATACACAGAACTGAGTCTAATGAGTGCCGTTTCAACACAATCCAGCACAGGCTTCTTTCCCGGCGGAATAACGACGACCGGCTACCATTTGCTGAATACCTACCGTGTGTCAGAGGCTTAACGTACATTTCTCTTACAAGCTGTCTCAAAAATAACATATACTCTACTAATATTTCAATAGCTACTACGTTATTAATAGTATCTTAGTAGTTATCAGTGTACTATTAAGTATTTTATTTATCCATTTTAAATAGCGAAATTAACCATCTCATTCTTTCAGACTTTCATAGCAATTACAGTTCAGAACAGGGTCAGCCCCTATCAAGATGAATTCACTTCGTCCTCCTAATAACACTGTGTTATTATCTCACTTTTCTGAAGATGAGGAAACCGCAGCCCAGAGTGCTTAAGTAATTTGTTCAGGGTCACACAGCAAATAGGTAGCAGAGCTGAGATTTGAACCCTAGCAGTCTGATTTCAGAGTCCAAGCTTACGACCTCCATACTCTGCTGCTTCAAGCCCTTCATAATCCCAATGGCTCTTGACAGAACAAATGATAGCTGCATAAAACTAGTAATTGCAAAAAAAAAAAAAAAAGGAGTAGCAAATTCAGGGAAGAGTTCACTCTTGTGACAGTCAGAATCATATACAATTCATAGAAAGACGCACTGTGTGGAGATCAAATAAGTGACGAGTGCTTAATGTTACATATCACGGAGAGACTGATTTTAAAAAAAATTTAATCTTTATTTACTCTTGAGAGACAGAGTGCAAGTTGGGGAGGGGCAGAGAGAGAGGGAGCCACAGAATCTGAAGCAGCTCCAGGCTCTGAGCTGTCAGCACAGAGCCCGACGCAGGGCTAGAACTCACAAACCACAAGTTCATGACCTGAGCCAAAGTCGGACGCTCAACCAATTGAGCCACCCAGGTGCCCCTGGAGATAGTGATTTTTTTAAGATCAAGTAAATAAAGACTTAGAAATGTTTACAATACTGACCAGCATTCCCATATGTAATTTGATAGTGTTGCCATTTATAAAAACCACAGAAATAGTTTAGAACATATTCACTGGATGTTTATGCAGTCAGTAATCAATCAGCTAGAACCTACATGTAGATGACTCTTGGGCGAACAGACCATAGCTAAATACGTGTGTGTGTGTGTGTGTGTGTGTGTGTGTGTGTGAAAGAGAGAGAGAGAGAGACAGACAGACACAGACAGAGGGAGGGAGGGTGTTAGAACACACAGCGCAACCTATAAGGTTTACTTCTGGGAAGTGGGACACTCAGGGAGAACACAGTGTGTCTGCTGTCACACAGTCAGGCGAGTGGCAGAGCCAGGATTTGAAGCAGAGCCGATCCAAAGCCCACATGATTTCTACCCACGACACTCCTTTCTCAAAGAATGGATGAGAAGGGATTTCAGTTATGTTTTCCTATAAAACCCTGATTTTAGGTTAAAACCTATTTAATCAAGAGGGGATACACACACCCAACACTCATAAAGTATCATTTATTTGCCATTCCTTGATCTATCAATTTTCTTTCTTTCATAAACTTCGTATTCCCAGGGTCTTTCATATATCAGTGATTAGTATTAAAAGGATTATCTATTTAACTGGGGGTTTTTTTAGTGTAAAATTCTGTGAAGTTTGCTGCACGTTTGGAATTCATATTTTGCATTATTTCTTTTTAGTTTACCATCAACTTTCTCCCTTTTTCTAAATGATTTATTTTAAACTGAAGTACATAGCAATAGAAACCAAGGAGTTTTGTGGTAAACATATCTGTGGATATTGTTATGAATTTATTGTCTATTGTTAGTCATTGAAATCATGATCCTTATCACAGTGGTGATGGACAGGATCATTCTGGATACATACTGTCTACAATGCAGGTGAGAGAGAAGAGGGAGGTTAGAGGAAAATGATTAGACTTCATTACAACTGGGTCAGACAGAACAATGCCTGTAAGCTGTGAGCCCTCCTTAAAATGCTTTATTAAAGAGCACAGTCTGGTTTGCTTTATCTTTAACCACATCTCTGAGACAGGTTCTGCCCTCTGCTTTGTTTCGATTGGCTGGCTAGCCCTGAAGTCAATCAAGAAAACTTCCCAAATGGTGGGGACACAGAGGAAAAGATACTGGGGATTAGGTTAGAGCCTCAGCTGCTCCTGACTGGAACTGACCTGCCTGGAGTGGGGCCTCCACCCCCACCAACTCAAAAGAATAAGGAATCCACTTAGTGGGAATGCTTATTCTTTGTTGTCTGTGAACGTCTCTATCTCAAACTAGTTCAGAGATGAGGGTTAAGGTTAGGGGTAGGGTCAGGGATAGGAACAAGCCAAAGCAATGCCCTAAATTTTCCTAAGCAAAGCTCCTTTCCTCTTCCTCTGCATATTGAAGCGTTCTTCTGGCGGAAGAAACATAATGGGGTAGCATGTGCCAGACCCGGCGCTGAGCCCACAATGCACGGCAGCTCTGTGCAGTGAGCGCTGTCATTTGCACCACTGCCCAGTAAGGAGAAGGAGGACAGACTGCGACGACAAAACCAGGCAAGCTGCTCAAGGACAGAGCCAACTACCAAGGGCACAATTTTGCCAGCTGAGCACTCCAGCACCCCTGCACATGTCTTGGTACATTTGTTGGAATGATGAAGAGTAAGAGGGCCAGGGACCTGCGAAGAGAAGAGGAAGCCCAAGCAGGGAACTGGGCACCAAGGAAAAGACTCAATGTCTGTACCATTCTCTCTGCCCTCCAGGCCTTGAGAGAGGCTTTATCATAAGCTTCTAGAACCACCTCCGGGGCTGCCATTGGGTCCTCAGAGGCCTGACAAAGGGGAAGTGTAGCTAAACCTGAATTGCCAAATTTCTTTTTGAGCCTGCTGAAAGCTAAGAAAGGTCCGAATGCGGGAGATTGCAGAGTCTGTCCCTGGAAACAGACTTTAAAAAGAGAATAGCCGGTCTTCTGTCCTGGATATTGGACTTGGTTCCATCAAAGCAGAATGTTCTGCTGTTGCCCCCCCACCCCACCCCCAGTGAAGTCCTCTTTTCTCCTGTCTGCCCCTTTCTTTCCCCTTCTCTACAATTCTTCACTAATTTGACATTTTGAAATACTCCACCACTTGTCTAAAACTTAGTCACACCATCCAATAATTCCTTGAGCTCTTTGATATGCAGACAATTAAATGGTTCTTGGCTCAGTAATAAGACTTGCTATGTCAGAACAAAAAAGAAATAATGTTTCAAAGCTTCTTGTCCTCACAAATCACCACTCTTTCAAGTCTGCAACAAATGTCTACAACTAAATGTCCACTGGGGCACCTGGGTGGCTCAGTCGGTTAAGCATCTGACTTTGGCTTAGGTCACGATCTCACAGTCAGTGAGTTCGAGCCCCGCATTGGGCTCTGGGCTGACAGCTCAGAGCCTGGAGGCTGCTTCAGATTCTGTGTCTCCCTCTCTCTGCTCCGTGCCCACCCCCACCCCCACACACACATCACACTCTGCCTCTCTCTTTCAAAAATAAATAAACATTAAAAAGAAAAAAGTTTAAAAAAAAAGTTTAAATGTCCATTGAAGAGATACAATTTTTAAAGTTTTTTTCTAATAAACTCTAATTCTTAGAGCAATAAAACTGTTCATTGGACAATATCCCTGTCAATCTTTCTTTTTTTTTTTTTTTTTCCTGTTGGTCTTCACATGTACCACATTCAAGTAAATGCTCAATGTAGATTCATTTATGGAATGAGAAGACTTTCAATGTCTCCTCCACCCAAGCCTCTCTGGATGGCTGTCATCTCTCAGGGGCAATATTCATCCCTGGGGAATTTCTCCATTAGCCATAGGTCATCACCACTCTCAAAATTTATTAAGTTTGTCTCTACATACATACAGGATGCAGTGCTTTTGCATTAAACTGACTTGGCTTTGATCCCAACCCAGCAACTCTATTTTCCCACACATGCATAAAGAACCATGTACATGGACGAATATTGCAGTATTGTTTTTAATAGAAAACACAGGAAATAACCTATATCTCCACCCCTAAGGAAATGCACTGATATGGTGGAATATTCCACAAGAGTTGAAATAAGTGATCTAGATAATCACAATGGCTCATATTTATTGAGTGCTTACAAAGAGTATCTGGAAATATTTCTATTATACAGTTAACGATTTCAAGTCAACCTCCATGCAGCAATGTTGGTAATTCTTACTGGAGAACACGAGAGAGATTCAGTAGAAATCTACATTACCAATACAAATAAACAGCTCAACATCTTTATCCTAGATACAGACGGCCAGGGGCATCTTTAATAACAACAGCAACAACAAACGTCAGTTATCTAGCGGTTATCTAGCACTTTCCACTTCCAGCACTGCTCCAAGTGCTTTACACATTTTAGTTCAAGGTATCCTCCCAACAACCCAATAAAGTGAAGACTATTAGAACCCACATTTCACAGATAAAGAAATTAAGGCACCAAGAGGACAGGAAATTTGCCCAGAGTCACACAACTAGGCATGCTAGGACTGGAATTCAACCCAGGCAGCCTGACTCCAGACCCTGTGATCCTAAGCTCTTTGCTGTCTATATCCCTTTGGGAATAAAAATGGACACATGCCAAAATAAGATGTGAGTGGGAAAGAAGGGGGATACAAAATTTTACGTAAGGCATCATTTGTGGAAATTTTAAGAGCACACATATATTACAATAATACCTACTATGGGCTACTGATACGTAAATATATGAAGTGAATTCATTTTTAAGTGAACTGGAAGAAAATACACCCAACTCCTGAAAAGTGGTTCATTTGGGAAAGGGGGGGAAACAAGACATGGAGAGGGACAAGTGAGAAGAGAGGTTGAACTCAGACTCTAATATTTTATTTCTTTAAAAAGATCTCCTTGGGGGAGGAGCCAAGATGGCAGAACAGCATGGAATCTCGCGTCCGTGAAATACAGCCAGACCAACACCAAACCATCCTATACACCTAGAAAACCAATCGGAAGATTAACACAACAATCCGCACAACCTGAACCACAGAATTCAGCAGGTACAGGACACGAAGAGCTGAACTTGGGGAGCAAGAAGCCCCGAAAAGTAGGGAACCTCTTTTGCGGACAGAGAGAGGATGGAGACGGGGTGGGGAGGGGGAGGAAGCATATGGGAAAAGCACCCATCCCCAAAAGCAGCTGGAGAGAAAGTGGAAAATTGGAAACAGCCGCAGGGACTAAACTAAAAAGGGAGAAAGGAGAAAGGAGAGGGTTTAAATTTCATTAAGACTGTAAACAAGGGGAGCCCAAAGGCTGCAACTCCACAGCCTGATACCTGGCGGTGCTCTGGTGGGAAAGGTGAATCCCCAGGAACAGAGTGGGGTCCGGGAGGTTCTTGGGCCACATGGGAAAAAGCGGTTCCATTGCTGGAAGGACATTTGGTAGAGACTGTTGAAGCCACCTGGCCCCAGCAGACCCCAGAAGGCAGCCACATTCGCTGGTGCTGGGACAAGGTTGTTGAGGGTGAAGCCTGGTGCCAGATGTGTGTTGCGATTTTCCATGGTCCCTGAAACACTGAGGCTACACTGTCTCGCGATTTTTTGGGGGGGGGGGGGGGGGTGGGCTGGCACCTGGCCGCAGTCTTGGGGCACCGGCAACAGCAGGGTCCAGCAGGCGTTCCTGGGTGCAGCCAACATTCAGCCATTGCTCATTCGGCCATTGCTCAGTGAGACCCTCCTGCAGAGAGGCGGAGCGGGTCAAAGCCACAGTCCTTCGGAAGTAAGGGGCCAGGGAAAACAGCCACAACTGAGACAAAACTTGGGAGAGAGGTACTTCCTGGAACCTGGTCATGAGAATGGAAAACTGGGGAGTGGACGAGAGCTGAAGACGGAGGACTGGTGCATGATTGCTGATCCAGGAGAACAGACTGGGTGGCTGGGTGGCGCCATTTTTCACTGCTTCCACGCATGCGCACCTATGAGCACCGCAACAATCCACCCCAGTAGGCTAGCAGCGCCATCTAGTGGACAGCAGAACTGTTACACCGAGCCCTGCCCAACTGGGCCAACTTCGCTCTTCAAGAACACAAACCTCACCGCCAGCTTAATTTATGGACTATAAAGACTCACATGGACTGACCTCTAGGGGAAAACGAAGCAATTTCAATCCTACTTCAATCTGTTAGCAGGTTCATCTATTCAATTTTTTTTCTCTCTCTTTTTCCTGTTTCTCTTTTTCATTCTTTTTCTTGAATACAGAAAGAGAAAAAACTCATTTTTATTTTCAATTTTTATTAAAAATATCTGTCTTTAATTTTTATTAATGTATTTTTTACTTTTGTGTAAAGTTTTTCAAATTCTACTTTACTTCCATCATTTTATTTTAGTCTTCTTCAGTATACTCACCTTTTCAAATTTTCAAACAATTTCTTTTTTCTTTTCTTTTTTCTCTTTTTCATTTCTTTTCTTTTTCTTGAATGCAGAAAGAGAAAAACTTCATTTTTACTTTCAATTTCTTTTAAAAGTATTTTTATTTAATTTTTACTACTATATTTTTTGCTTTTATGTAAATTTTTTCAAATTCTATCTTATTCCCATCATTTTATTTCAGTCTACTACAGTGTATTCACTGTTTCAAATTTTCAAACCATTTTTTTGTCTTTTCTTTTTTCTTTTTTTATCTTTTTCTCATTTTCATTTCTTTTTTCTTAGATACAGAAAATGAAAAAATTCATATTTCCTTTTTAATTTTTATTAAAAATATTTTTCTATAATTTTTTCTACTATATTCTCTACTTTCGTGTATTTTAGTATACTTTAGTGTATTCATTTTTTCAAATTCTCAAACGATTTCCTTTTTTGTTTTTCTCTCCCCTCCTTCCCCTCTTTTTTTTTTTTTTTTTTTTTTTTTGTCTCTCTAATCTGTCAAACCACTTTTTACACTGAGACCAAAACACACCTAGGATCTAGCATCATCAATTTGATTTTTGTGTGTGTGAATTTTTAACTTTTAATTTTAATACTTTTTAATTTTAATTTTTTTAATTTCAATTTTTCTACCTCATTAATTCCTTTTCTCCCTTCAAAATGACAAGATGAAGGAATTCACCCCAAAAGAGCATGAAGAAACAGCAGCCAAGGATTTAACCAACATCGACACAAGCAAGATGTCTGAACCAGAATTTAGAATCACAATAATAAGAATATTAGCTGGAGTCAAAAATAGATTAGAATCCCTTTCTGCAGAGATAAAAGAAGTAAAAAATAACCAGAATGAAATTAAAAATGCTATAACTGAGCTGCAATCACGGATGGATGCAGTGGTGGCAAGGATGGATGAGGCAGAATAGAGAATCAGCAATATAGAGGACAAACTTATAGAGAATAACGAAGCAGGAAAAAAAGAGGGAGATTAAGGCAAAAGAGCACAATTTAAGAATTAGAGAAATCAGTGACTCATTAAAAAGGAACAACATCAGAATCATAGGGGTCCCAGAGGAGGAAGAGAGAGAAATAGGGGTAGAGGGTTATGTGAGCAAATCATAGCAGAAAACTTTCCTAACCTGGGGAAAGACACAGACATCAAAATCTAGGAAGCACAGAGGACTCCCATTAGATTCAACAAAAACTGACCATCAACAAGTCAAATTCATAGTCAAATTCATATCATAGTCAAATTCACAAAATACTCAGGCAAGGGGAGAATCATGAAAGCAGCAAGGGAAAAAAAGTCCCTAACCTACAAGGGAAGACAGATCAGGTTTGTAGCAGACCTATCCACAGAAACTTGGCAGGCCAGAAAAGAGTGGTGGGATATATTCAGTGTGCTGAATCAGAAAAATATGCAGCCAAGAATTCTTTATCAACAAGGCTGTCATTGAAAACAGAAGGAGAGATAAAAAGGTTCCCAGACAAACAAAAATTAAAGGAGTTTGTGACCACTAAACCAGCCCTGCAATAAATTTTAAGGGGGACTCTCTGAGGGGAGAAAAGATGAAAAAAAAAAAATTTATATATATACACTGTGTACACATATATACAATGTGTACACAGTGTGTGTATAAAAGATTAGAAAGGACCAGAGAACACCACCAGAAACTCCAACTCTACAAGCATCATAATGGCAAGAAATTCATATCTTTCAGTACTCACTCTAAACGTCAATGGACTCAATGCTCCAATCAAAAGACATAGGGTAACAGAATGGATAAGAAAACAAGACCCATCTATATGCTGTTTATAAGAGACTCACTTTAGACCTAAAGACACCTACAGATTAAAAATAAGGGGATGGAGAACCATCTATCATACTAATGGTCAACAAAAGACAGCCAGAGTAGCCATACTGATATCAGACAATCTAGACTTTAAAATAAAGACTGTATCAAGAGATGCAGAAGGGCTTTATATCATAATCAAGAGATCTATCCACCAAGAAGACCTAACAATTATAAACATTTATGCTCCAAATGTGCAAGCACCCAAATATATAAATCAATTAATCACAAACATAAAGAAACTCATCGATAGTAATACCATAATAGTAGGAGACTTCAACACCCCACTCACAACAATGGACAGATCATCTAATCAAAAAATCAACAAGGAAACAATGGCTTTGAATGACACATTGGACCAGATGGACTTAACAGATATATTCAGAACATTTCATCCTAAAGCAGCAGAATATACATTCTTCTCCAGTGCACATGGAACATTCTCAAGAATAGACCATATACTGGGACACAAATCAGCCCTAAGTAAGTACAAAAAGATCAAGATCATACCGTGCATATTTTCAGACCACAATGCTATGAAACTCAAAATCAACCACAAGAAAAAATTTGGAAAGGTAACAGATACTTGGAGACTGAAGAAAATCCTACTAAAGAATGAATGGGCTAACCAAGCAGTTAAGAAATTAAAAAGTATACGGAAGTCAATGAAAATGATAGCACCATAACCCAAAACCTCTGGGACATAGCAAAGGCGGTCATAAGAGGAAAGTATATAGCAATACAGGCCTTCCTAAAAAAGGAAGAAAGATCTCAGATACACAATCTAACCTTACACCTTAAGGAGCTGAACAAGAACAGCAAATGAAACCCAAAACCAGCAAAAGAGAGGAAATAATAAAGATTAGAGCAGAAATTAATGCTATCGAAACCAAAAAAAACAGAATAGATCAATGAAACCAGAAGCTGTTTCTTTGAAAGAATTAACAAAATTGATAAACCACTAGCCAATTTGATCAATAAGTAAAATCAAGAATGAAAGAGGAGAAATCACAACCAACACAACAGAAATAAAAACAATAATAAGAGAATATTATGAGCAATTATATGCCAATAAAATGGGCAATCTGGAAGAAATTGACAAATTCCTAGAAACATATACACTACCAAAACTGAAACAGGAAGAAATAGAAAATTTGAACAGACCCATAACCAGTAAGGAAATCGAACTAGTAATAAAAAAATCTGCCAAAAAACAAGAGTCCAGGGCCAGATGGCTTTCCAGGGGAATTCTACCAAACATTTAAGGAAGAGTTAACACCTATTTTCTTGAAACTGTTCCAAAAAATAGAAATGGAAGGAAAACTTCCAAACTCTTTCTATGAAGCCAGCATTACCCTGATTCCAAAACCAGGCAGAGACCCAACTAAAAAGGAGAACTATAGACCAATTTCCCTGATGAACATGGATGCAACAATCCTCAACAAGATATTAGCCAACTGGATCCAACAATACATTAAAAAAATTATTCACCACGACCAAGTGGGATTTATACCTGGGATGCAGGGCTGGTTCTATATCCACAAAACAATTAACGTGATTCATCACATCAATAAAAGAAAGGACAAGAACCATATGATTCTCTTGATAGATGCAGAGAAAGCATTTGACAAAATACAGCATCCTTTCTTGATAAAAACCCTCAAGAAAGTAGGGATAGAAGGAGCATACCCTTGAGATCATAAAGCTGTATATAAACGACCCCATGCTAATATCATCCTCAATGGGGAAAAACAGAGCTTTCCCCCCAAGGTCAGGAACAAGACAAGGATGTTCACTCTCGCCACTGTTATTCAACATAGTATTGGAAGTCTTAGCCTTTGCAATCAGACAACACAGAGAAATAAAAGGCATCCAAACTGGCCAGGAGGAGGTCAAACTTTCACTCTTTGAGGATGACATGATACTCTATATGGAAAACCCAAAAGATTCCACCAAAAACTGCTAGAACTGATTCATGAATTCAGCAAAGTTGCAGGATATAAAACCAATGCACAGAAATCAGTTGCATTCCTATTCAGCAACAATGAAGCAACAGAAAGAGAAATCAAGTAATCGATCCCATTTACAGTTGCACCAAAAACCATAAAATACCTATGAATAAATCTAACCAAAGAGGTGACAAATCTATACACTGAAAACCATAGAAAGCTTATGAAAGAAATGGAAGAAGACACAAAAAAATGGAAAAAGATTCCATGCTCCTGGATAGGAAGAACAAATATTGTTAAAATGTCAATACTACCCAAAGCAATCTACATATTTAATGCAATCCCTATCAAAGTAACACCAGCATTGATCACAGAGCTAGAACAAATAATCTTAAAATTTGTATGGAACCAGAAAAGACCCCGAATAGCCAAAGCAATCTTGAAAAAGAAAACCAAAGCAGGAGGCATCACAATCCCAGACTTCAAGCTATACTACAAAGCTGTAATCAAGACAGTATGGTACTGTCACAAGAACACTCAAATCAATGGAATACAACAGACAACCCAGAAATGGACCCACAAACATATGGGCAACTAATCTTTGACAAAGCAGGAAAGACTATCCAATGGAATAAAGACAGTCTCTTCAGCAAGTGGTGCTGGGAAAACTGGACAGTGATATGCAGAAGAATGGACCTGGGCCACTTTCTTACACCATACACAAAAATAAACTCAAAGTGAATGAAAGACCTCAATGTAAGACAGGAAGCCATCAAAATCCTCGAGGAGAAAGCAGGCAAAAACCTCTTTGATCTCGGCCGCAGCAACTCCTTACCCAACATGTCTCCGGAGGCAAGGGAAACAAAAGCAAAAATGAACTACTGGGACCTCATCAAAATAAAAAGCTTCTGCACAGTGAAGGAAACAATCAGCAAAACTAAAAGGCAACTGACGAAATGGGAGAAGATATTTGCAAATGACAAAGCATATAAAGGGTTAGTATCCAAAATCTATAAAGAACTTATCAAACTCAACACCTAAAAAACAAATAATCCAGTGAAGAAATGGGCAAAAGACATGAATAGACACTTCTCCAAAGAACACATCAGATGGTCAACCGACACATGAAAAAATGCTCAATATCACTCATCATCAGGGAAATATAAATCAAAACCACAATGAGATACCACCTCACACATGTCAGAATGGCTAACATTAACAACTCAGGCAACAACAGATGTTGGCAAGGATGCGGAAAAAGAGGATCTCTTTTGCATTGTTGGTGGGAATGCAAGCTGGTGCAGCCACTCTGGAAAACAGTATGGAGGTTCCTCAAAAAACTAAAAATAGAACTACCCTATGACCCAGTAATTGCACTACTAGGCATTTTTCCAAGGGATAGAGGTGTGCTGTTTTGAAGGGACACATGCACCTTCATGTTTATAGCAGTACTATCAACAATAGCCACAGTATGGAAAGAGCCCAAATGTCCATCGATGGATGAATGGATAAAGAAGATGTGGTATATATATACAATGGAGTATTACTTGGCAATCAAAAAGAAGGAAATCTTGCCATTTGCAACCACATAGATGGAACTAGAGGGTATTATGCTAAGTGAAATTAGTCAGAAAGACAAATATCATATGACTTCACTCATATGAGGACTTTAAGAGACAAAACAGAGGAGCATAAGGGAAGGGAAACAAAAATAATATAAAAACAGGGAGGGGGAGGGGGACAAAACAAAAGAGACTCATAAATACGGAGAACAAACTGAGGGTTGCTGGAGGGGTTGTGGGAGAGGGGATGGGCTAAATGGGTAAGGGGCATTAAGGAATCTACTCCTGAAATCATTGCTTCACTATATACTAACTAATTTGGATGTAAATTTTAAAAAATAAAAAAGTTAAATTATTAAAAAAAAAAAAAAGATCTCCTCAACTTGGAGGAGTATAAGAAGTCAGTGTGCTGCCCTTTCAGTTTTCCCAAGAGTCTCACAAAAGGTACCCATTTCTCCCCATCATTCATATTTGCAAAGCCCAGAACCCACACACATGCTTTAATTTCATTCTTTTTAAAAAAAAATTTTTTAACGTTTATTTATTTTTGAGACAGAGAGAGACAGAGCATGAATGGGGGAGGGGCAGAGAGAGAGGGAGACAGAATCGGAAGCAGGCTCCAGGCTCTGAGCCATCAGCCCAGAGCCCGACGCGGGGCTCAAACTCACGGACCGCGAGATCATGACCTGAGCTGAAGTCAGACGCTTAACCGACTGAGCCACCCAGGCGCCCCAATTATATTCTTACCTATTAACATTTGCATTAAGATACAGCTTAAATGACATTTACTTTTAAGCAAATTTTATTAAGCTGTGCATTTTAGCAGTGTGAGATCAGAAGGAAAAAGCCAAATAGGTTAAAGCAAACACATTTTACTTTCTTATGATAAAAGGGATACAGGTTCATTTTAGCAACTTCAGAAAATGCCAGTGTATGCAAAAAGAGGACATATCACTGACATACCACTGTTTACATTCCCAGGTATACTGCTCCAGGGTTATTCTATGATTAAATATACATAGAATTTGGACTCAAAAAATGACATTATATGTATATCCATGTCCAAAAACTGCCATTTTCCACCTAATAAAGACCAAATGTCTTTATTTTTTTTTCCTGCATTATTTTTTGATGTTTTATTTGTTTTTGAAAGAGAAAGAAAGAGAGTCCATAAATGGGGGAGGAGCAGAGAGAAAGAGGGAGACCGAGAATGGGGACGCAGGCTCCAGGCTCTGAGCTCTGGCTGCAGAGCTCAATGTGGAGTTCGAACTCAGCAACGGGGAGATCATGACCTGAGCCAAAGTCAGATGCTGAACTGACTAAGCCACCCAGGAGTCCTTATTTTATTTTATTTATTTTTATTTATTTATTTTGAGAGAGAGAGAGCACGCACGCCAGAGAGGGGGAGAGAGAAACAAACTCCAAGCATGCTCTGCACTGTCAGCACTGAGCCCGATGCAGGGCTCGAACCCACAAAATGAGAACATGACATGAGCTGAAGTAGGACACTTAACCGAATGAGCCACCCAGGGGCCCCGCTGCATTATTTCAAGCAGTTGCATTCTCTCAATGCACGTATTTGACCAACAGTTATTGTACACCCCCCGCCCCCCTGCCAACAAAGGTGAATTAAAGACATTTCCAGAAATATGAAAGCTGGGGCAATCTGTTGCTAGCAGATCTACACTACAAAAAATGTTAAAGGAAGTTCTGTGGCTGAAGGAAATCATTCCAGATCTGCACAAAGGATTGAACAGCATCATATGGTAAATATGTGGGTAACCAGCTTTTCTGTTGTTTTTTCTTTATAAGTCTGCAAAAATAACTCATTGAAAGCCAAAAGGACTAACAATGTACTGTAGGTTTTGTAGCAAATGTAAATTTCAAAGGCATGACAGTCATAACACAAAAGATGGCAGGAGAAAATGGAAGCAAACTGTTGTTGGGCTCTAATGTTATTCATGAAGCAGTGTAATGTGATTTGAAGGAAAATGTGATGAGATGTGCACTGTAAACCCTAGAACCATTACATTTTGTTTTTAGTGTTTATCTCTGAGAGAGAGAGAGAGAGAGAGAGAGAGAGAGAGAATATGAGCAGGGGAGGGGCAGAGAGAGAGGGAGGCACAGAATCTGAAGCAGACTCCAGGCTCTGAGCTGTCTGCACAGAGCCCAAGGCAGGGCTCGAACTCATGGACTGTGACATTATGACCCAAGCTGAAGTCGGACGCTTAACCAACTGAGCCACCCAGGTGCCCCTGACCCACTAAATATTTAAAACAAAAAATATGATGGGGTGACTGGGTGGCTCAGTTAGTTAAGTGTCTGACTCTTGATTTCAGCTCAGGTCATGATCTCACGGTTCACCAGTTCGAGCCCCACATTGGTCTCTGTGCTGACAGTACAGGGCCTGCTTGGGAATCTCTCTCTCTCCCTCTCTTTCTGCCCCTCCCCTGCTCTCTGTCTCTCTCTCCCTCAAAAAATAAACTAAAAAAAAATTTTTAAACAAAAAATATGAAATGGCAGTAAATGCCCAATCCAAAGCCACAACTGGTATTTCAAGGAAGGAACGACCCATCCCTGAGAGGTTCAGGCAGACTCTTCCACTATTTCCAACTGCTGCTGTTCCAGAAATAAAAATATCATTTAACAACTTGACTCTGGTCTAATTCCTTAGTCCCACCTTTCAACTCAAAATATAGAGGCATCCAAATCCACCTGCTCAAACTGCTAAAGAAACCAGACATCGACAAATAGTCCACAGAGAGAAGTGAACTAGATGAAATCCAAGTTTCCTCCTCATAAACCCAAGGCCTAACCAGAGAAGCTGGGATCCTGAAGCTTTGACATTAATCATCCGAGTTTCCATTTTACCATTATCACTATTGAAGAAATATTTTCAGAGTCACTTTTTAATACAGTTTGATGTATAATAACCACAGTGGAACTGCACTGGCATTTTCAGTACCAAGGGATCAGTTTTTCTAAGCTCAGTTCCTTTTTGCATCCGTGTGTCCACAGAGACAAAAACACAGTGACTTGGGCTTGAATGAGCCCTTTAGGGAACATCCAGCTGTTGATGCCAAATACATATAAGGGCTCCAATGATGGAAATCAAACAGACTTTCTGATTCATCCCATCCTGCTGCCTGGACACAGGCATAGCTCTGAGTGTCTCTGGCACATCCTTCTGCTCAGTGAGGTGCAGCCAGTTGCCACAGGCCTCTGGCAACTCGGATTTTTAAAAGTCTTTGAATCTCTAAATATACGGTTATTATCCTTAGACCCACCCCAGACTTCCTTTGTGACTGTGGGCAAGCCACCGGACATAAAATCTTACATTAGTCACCGGGTAATTATTAATATCTAACAGTTAAGGCTTACAACATGCCCTCTATGGGCTCTAAGTGACTACATATAGTATATACTTACAAAATATAATAAACAGTATGTTACAAATAAATATATAATATATATTCACTTAACAGATTATGAAACTGGGACAGAGAGAATTTGAGTAACTTGCCCCCAAATTTTTAAACTAACAACTGAGGGGGACACCTGGGTGGCTCAGTTGGTTACGCGTCTGACTGTTGATTTTGGTTCAGGTCATGATCTCACGGTTCATGAGATTGAGCCCTGCATCGGCTCTGCACTGACAGCAGATTCTCTCCCTCTCTCTATGCCCCCCCCCACCTTCAAAATAAATAAATAAATTTTTAAAGAATAAAAAATAAAACTAACAAGTGACCATGCCCAAGACTCAGCTCCAGCTCATCTCCATACCATACAACCTCAGGTAAAGGAATGGTGGGGGGTTGAGATCTCACGAAATTAACTTCCTTCCAGGAACAATATCAAGGTGACAATAGACAGACTCTGGGACAAAACACAGTAACCTCACTTCGTGCTCCTGTCTCTACCATCAACCTGCTGCCCCCACAAGCTCCCCTTGACTGCCCCAAAGTTTCATCTTGCAAGATCTTCGAACCAAGGGTAGTTGGAGATAAGCAGCTAGCTCCCCTACAACCACCCTGGAGAGGTCCATCTGTGGGCCCCTCCCCATGCTATGTGTGCCAGGTCCAGCCACGTCGGCTTCCTTACCATTAAGGAACGCATTCACCTGTTCATTCAACAGATATTTATCAAGCACCTATTTTGTGCCAGGCCAGGCATGGTGCCAGAGCCTGGGAGTACAGTGATGAACAAGAGGTATGGTCCTTCCCCTGCAGAAGGCACAACCAAGTAAAGAGACAGACAGTGAATTCATAATTATCAACTACCTGAAGAGAGAGGGGAAATTAGAGGAGATAGAACAGGAGCTCCCATTTGAACAGAACTTTGAAGAAGAAATGAGAGTTCGTTAGTCAGACAAGAAGAATAAAACGCCAGGCAGAGGGAGAATGTGTGCAAAGGAGGGAAGGAGGGAAACAGATCTGAGGGTTCCTTGACTGTAGGGTTACAGGCGAATACAGCGGAACAGGAAATCTGGTTACAGGCATCAGGCAGGCTTCACCTGCAGAAGGCCAGAGAAGCCAGCATAAATGCCTCCCCCTAGTTAGATGAGGAAGGAGCCCCAAAGGAAGAAACCATCAACAGCAGAGGTTGTCAGTGGATGTGCAAAAGAGCTCATGGAGCATGAAAGCACTGGAAAGGACGCTGACCCATGAAGAGGAACAGAGGAAGCCACACCGTGCACAGAGTAACAGCCACTAAGGACAGAGCCCTTGACAGCCGGCTAAGGTTGGAGTTTCCCAAAGCAGACCCTGAGACAAAGACTTGTGTGCAGGTAGTTTATTGGGGTGGGGGCATCCCAAAAAAGGCAGAATGATGGAGAGCGCAAAGTGAGAAGGGAAAGAAAGGGAGACAAGGCTATCAAGTGCAGGTTAATATGAAGGTTCCTGCTATGGGCAGCCGAGGCTCAATCCCGTGCAGATGTAAACAGACCTCACAGCTAAAATATTTATAGAAAAAAATTCCATCCCCCCCCCCCCCCGCCCCCGGTGGAGGGTTGCCCCTGTGGCACTGAATCACCAGCCCTCTCACGCTGCCCGGCACACTGAGCTAACCTCTCCGGGTGTAGAAGGAAGAGTACGAATGGGGCACAAATCAACTGGAAATTAACTGAAATTCAGTTCACCAAGCAGACAGTCTCCCATGCATGGTAGACTCTGCAATCAGATGATTACCGTTCTCGTGCTCTATTATCCATCCCAAACTGAAAGGTTATAAGGTAAAGGAGTAGAAACACCATGCTCAAATAGGTTCCCTCCAAAATCCCAAAGGCCTACCAGATATTGTGCCTCCTTTTATTGGTAGGCCATTAAAGATACAGCAACAAATTCTTCACATTTTAGGAGCTGCTTCAACTGGACCTCCTTCTCCCCCTGCAGAAACTTCAGTAAGCAGACAGACCTTTAAATGTTCACAGGCTGCATCTCCCACCCTGTGGTCCACACAGGTCTCATTAAGGCATCTTAACTCCTTGCTCCTTCCTGCTCATCAGCTCTAACATAGTCATCAAAAATAGGGATCCACTGTCATGTTGTATGGAGTATCAAAACGTCCAAGTCTTTTGCGGACTCACATTGTGGCAGAGAGCAGGACAGGTGGCATAGTCCTGAAGCAAGACTGAAATATACCATTGGTTGTGCTCAGTAAAAGCAAACTGCGGGGCGCCTGGGTGGCTCGGTCGGTTGGGCGTCCGACTTCGGCTCAGGTCATGATCTCACGGTCCGGTCCGTGGGTTCGTGCCCCGCGTCGGGCTCTGTGCTGACAGCTCAGAGCCTGGAGCCTGTTTCTGATTCTGTGTCTCCCTCTCTCTGTGACCCTCCCCCGTTCATGCTCTCTCTCTGTCTCAAAAATAAATAAACGTTAAAAAAAAATTAAAAAAAAAAAAAAGCAAACGGCCTCCCGGTGATACTTGCAAATTGGTAAAGAGAAAATAGCATTTTGTGAGCCAGTATCTGCATACCAGTTACCAGGGGCTGCATTAATCTATTCCAGTATGTATATCCTACCCGACAAAACAGATCAAATTGAAGTGAAGTTTCCAATCGTCTATGGTCATCCTCTAAGATTCTTCTGCCTCCTGCAAAGGCCAAACAGGCGAAACAGGAGGATGCAGTAAGTATCAGCACCTCATATCTTGAATCCATTCAACCATAACCCAGCAATTCCTCTGCAAGGTTAGTGATTTCCTCCCATGGCACGCTTTGTGCTGGTCTCCCCAGTTATGGGTCTACTGACAAGAAGAAGATATTGGGGCGACTCGAGGAAAACAGGCATCCTTTTGTAAGGCAGCTTCCCCAGGTAAGAGGATTAGTGTCCAACCTAGAGAAGGCTAGTCTACCCAGATGCAGAAAAATAGCCGTCTTCTACCAACAAAGCAAGTTCTGAGTAACTGGGGAAGTCCCCACTGTCAGTTCCATCTCAGCCCATAGGATGTCCCCATTCTAAGACTTAAGGTCCTATTCCTTCTCAGTAAATGTCCTAAGTCTCCCAAGAGAGTCATGGCAAGGCCACAAATTCAGTGAAAGTTTGTGTTTCATTTTCAGCAAGATTGGCTGTGTAGCTGTAAGAAATAATTCACAGCCACTGTAGAGGCTCTCTGGTTCTCTTTAACTAGAGCTGAGAATTTAAACATCCAATCTCATCACTTTCCTTCTCTAAGTGATCTGAAAGACCCAGAAGAATCCATCCCAGGCTACTGTCCTTTTTAGTCATCACTGCTGCCACAATGGTCAAGTACAGCAGCTACTTGTTCCCTGAAGGTATCTGCTTCAGTGGCTGCTTCCTCACAATTAACCATACACGAGATAGTTTACAGAGAGACTGGATTTACCACTAAATGGGTTTTGACACCAAACTTTCAAGAAAAAAGATATAAAAAGACTTCAGATTTCATAGCACTTAAAAATTTTAAACTGTAGATAAAAGATGATGAACCTGTGGGGAGGAAGGGTAGACAAACTATTCTGAGGGGATAAGGGGCTGTGTAAATGCGCTCAAATTCTGATTTCTTATAGCAAGAATGAAATAGACAACTTCTAAAGTTGAAAAGAAATTGATAGGCGAGCATATCTTTTTGTGGGGATATCACCAAAAGAACAAAACAGAATTGGCTAGAAGTGCCTGTCTCTGTGGATTAAGGATGGATGACACACGTGGACTATGATAAGCCCCTTTGTTCTATTTCTTTTTCAACCGTTCGTAAATATTATTTGATTTTTTTTAATTTTAAAGAATTTAAGCCAGGCCCAGAACACTCAGAGATGCCAAGGAAAGACATTTAAATTTCAACCCTAAGTGACAGGGAGCCAACACAAATACTTAAGAGAGTGGTACAATCAAAAAGTGTTTTTAGGGGCACCTGGGTGGCTCAGTTGCTTAAGCATCCGACTTTGGCTCAGGTCACGATCTCACCGGGCTCTGTGCTGACAGTCCGGAGCCTGGAGCCTGCGTCAGATCCTGTGTCTCCCTCTCTCTCTGCCTCTCCCTGGCTCACGCTCTCTCTCTGTCTCTCTCTCTCTCTCTCAAAAATAAATAAATATTTTTAAAAAGGGGTTTTTTTAGAAAAGGTCAGGAGGATTGGCTATCTCAGGAGTGCACAGCATGATCTCATATGTGGAATCTAAACAAGTTGAACGCATAGAAACAGTTGAATAGTGGTTCCCAGGGGCTGAGGGGTAGGGGGAGAAATGGGGAGATGTTGGTCAAAGGGCACAGACTTAAGTTAGAAATGAATATAGTCTAGAGACCTAATGTATAGCATTGTGACTATGGTTAATAATGATGTATTGTATTCTGGAAATTTGCTACAGAGTAAATCTTAAGTGCTCTCACTACATGCAAAAGAAAAGAAAAAGGAACGTGAGGTAATGAATGTTAATTAGCTCGATTGTGGTAATCATCTCCACAGTGTACACATTTATCAAAACATGTTGTGCACCTTAAATATATATAATTTCTGGTCAACCACACTGGAAAAAAATAAAGATTTTTGCTTATAGAGCATATCAGAGGCCTACGGGAGGGGCAGGGCACAGGGCTGTACGGAGACGGGTCAGAGGGAAACTTTCCACACTCATGGTTCCCAGAGCTGAACAGTTCAGAATCTATTTCGACTGCAATTTCAAGGTCCAGCAGTGAGGATACATACGCTAAACCCTCACACAGGCAGCACACTAACACAGGCCTTTTCTTTTATTCATTATTCCACCAGTTATCTCCATCACCTTGGGATATAAAGACCTACATGTGGCCTCATACTACACTAAGACCCCATCTAGATGATTAGAGGAGAGGAACTTCCGCTAACAACCCAAGAGTCAGGGCAGACACCTGGGATTTAAGAGCCAGGTAATAACGGTGTGGACAGAATGGGGATCTGAATGGCAAGTTTGCGTCTCCTCTGACACCCTGCAGACACCGCCATGCCCCCACTTCCAGTTGACACTTGGAGGGGGCCATCAAAGTTGAACATGCTCAGTCTTTGAAATGATCCTGAATTTACAAATTGTGTTTTAAAATATTCCCCGTTAAACTTTATCCCACGCGTTTATGTAGACTGTATGGATAAGGAGAAGAAGGAACAGCTTCAGAATGGTGGTTCTGAAGGAACAGCTTCAGAATGACGTGACCGAAGACCCGGACCCTTGCATCATGCTCTGGCACCCTCAATAACAGCTTCAGCCTCTCAGGGAATGCAGCAAAGCTCCACAGATCCAGAGTCACATCCCCACATGCCAAGGTCCAGAAGAAGAAAGAGATCAAATGTTCTGGCTTTTCTCTGGGACAAAGAAATATCTCCTAGAACCACCCACCCCTCCACAGATTTTCTCCCATACCAACCTCTGGGCTTGTCCCTGGAAAAGAGAACGAGAAACCCATTAAGCCAGTCAAGCCCACCAGGAGCTGAATAGGAAGCCGATAGGCTTCCCTGAAGCACATGGATGCACTTGTAAGTATGAATAACTAAAGAACAACAACAACAAAAACAACAACAAAAATCAGAGTTCTGTACGAGAGAAAAGAGGGGGACAGATGCTGGACAAACACCCAGTAGCATCCATTTTAACGTCTAAACTGAAAATTTTCCTGACTTATAGGATCAGGAAATCAAATTATATTCAATTAAAATTTTGGTCAAAAGATGTAGAGAAAATATTTAGCTCCCGACCTGGGGAGGTGAGGATAAGAAAAAAAAAAAATGCCAACAGAAAAGACATGAGACACACATAAGAAGTATTTCCATTAATCTCACTGATATTCTGGGGAGAATGCCTGTGCTCTGAGAGCTCATTGGATGCTCTACATTTGCAGAGCTCTCAGGAGGCCTCCAAAGATATAGGAGTTGTAGGAAGGGTGACAATGAATGGTTAGATGAATATGTTAATAAAAATAATCATGGAGAGCACCTATCAAGCACTTGATCTACATTAAGCACTTTATATACATTAATACATGAAGTGCTCATAAAAACCCGTGAGAGGTTATTAGAAAGGAAGAAAATGAGGCTCAGGTTGTTGCTTGCCCAGATTTATAATCCTATTAATGGGGAAAGCAAGACATAAACCCAAGTTTATGTGATTCTGAAGCTGATGCTCTTGATCGCTCATCTTTAATACCTAGTTTCTAGAGAAATGTAAGGGATAAATTAAAACACGTTCCACACCGTAAGTTCCGAAGGATTCCAGTGTCGGGCTGATAACTTGCTTTCTCCATCTTCAACTGACTAACCTTTACTGAATACCCACTCAGACCTGAGAGATCATCTAGGTCATCTGGTCAACCAGTACCAGCATCCCCTACAGCCTTCTGCCAAAGTGTGGCCCACAGACCAGAAGCACTGGCATCAGTGGAAGCCATTTGAAATGCAGAATCTCAGGCCCTACCCCAAACCTACTAGATTAGAATCTGCATTTTAATAATGCAGGTGATTCACATGCACATTAAAGTTTGAAGTACTGCTGTACAGCATCCCTGACACGGGGCTCCTCTTTAATCTTTCCTGGGATGGCAGATCCATAAGCACATTGCTCTCAATATGAGTAAATTATTACTAAAACTTTTCTCATCATTCTACACCTTCCCCTCAGTTTGCCATTTCAATTTACAAATGACAACCCTTCAAAGCTTGCGAACACCTGTTTTGTCTTCCCATAGTCCCCTCGAAGCTAAATACCCACTTCCTTCACTATTTCCTAAATCATGCTGCTCATGTCATCCACCTCAGTGGTGCCCAGTCTACGATGTGCATGAGAATGACTTGGAGATATCCAAGAGTGGATCCCAGGAACCTGTACTTTTTACGTTGTCCTCAAGTACAGCCAAGGCCCAGATCTCAGGGCTCAGAACCAATGCCCTGCATGCCTTCTGGTTTGTTAATATTCTTCACAGAGTACAGCTTATAGAGCTGCAAAGATCGGACCAAATTATAAGCATTATTGTGACCAATGATCAGAACATACTATTTTAATTTGTGTAGCCTAAAATGCGGCTAGTTCTTATAAGAAGGTCTCATCACAGTTAACCTCTGTCAAGCTTGCTGGTAAACAAAATTCCAGGGTCTTTTTTTTTTTTTTATTCCCATAGGAGCTGCTTCAAAGCCAGGTTTCCTTAGTTCTATACATAAGCTATTTTCCTAAATTTAGATGTAAGAATGTATTTTGTCCCCTTAAATTTCCACTTGTTGTTTTGAACCCTTGATTTCACCCGCAAAAAGTTTTGAATCTTTATTCAATCCTTTATTGGAAGGCACTGAGTGGACTGGGAAAGGTTGGACTCTAGAAACAGACATGCTTGGAAAAAATCAGATTTACTGGAGATAAACGGCCCAAATGGTTATGTCCAAGACTGTAACTTAAGAGGTCAGCTCAATGCCTTACAAGAAGTGTTCATGTAATTTAATACTTGTTGAATGAATGAATAAAATTATGACTGATGGCAGTGATAACCAGGGATACCAGCTAAGAGGCTCTAACACTTATCCCCAAGCAAGAACAGATAGAGGTCTGAGTTGAAGCCAGTTCCGTGATAAAAAAAAGGAGGATTTAGGGAGGTCTTTGAGAGGTATAAACAATAAAATTTAGGGGCACCTGGGTGGCTCAGTCGGTTGAGCATCTCACTTGGGCTCGGGTCATGATCTCATGGTTCGTGGGTTTGAGCCAGGCATTGGGCTCGCTGCTGTCAGCAAGGAGCCCGCTTCGGATCCTCAGTCCCTCTCTCTCTGCCCCTCCCCCACTCAAGCTTGCACTCTCTCTCAAAAAACAAACAATAAAATGTACTGGGCAATGGATTGTCAAGGTAAGGAAGAGGTAAGAGTCACAATGACACCCGAGTTTCCAGACTGAGCACCTAGGAGGTTGCCGTTGTTGAGAAAAGGACCAAATGCAAACCACTTCAGCTGAACCACATGAAAGTCTGAGGGCCCCAAGGAGATAGGAGTGTCCTCCAACACCTGCACATCCAAGTAAAACAAGACTGACGCCTTTATGGACCTAACTCAATTGTGATGTGGATATAGTCCATCGAAAATAATCTCTGGATGAAACTTGAAGACGCTAAGTGAAATAAGCCAGACACAAATGGGTAAATATTTTCTGATTCCACATTATAGAAGATACCTAGAATAGACAAATTCATAGAGACAGAAAGGAGAATAGGGTTGCCAGGGACTGGGGAAAGAGAAGAATGGGGAGTTAGTGTTTAATGGGCACAAAGTTTCAGTTTGGGAGGATGAAAAAGTTCTAGAGCTGGGTGGTGGTGGTAACTGCACAGCAGTGTACTTAATGCCACTGAACTGTACATCAAGAATGGTTAAAATGGAAGGGCACCTGGGTGGTTCAGTCGGTTAAGCGTCCGACTTCAGCTCAGGTCATGATCTCGCAGTTCGTGAGTTCAAGCCCCACATCTGTCTCTGCTGTCAGCACAGAGCCCGTGTCAGATCCTCTGTCCCCCACTCTCTCTGCCCCTCCCCTGCTCAGGCTCTCTCTCAAAAAAATAAATAAAATGTTAAAAAAAAAAAGAATGGTTAAAATGGAAATTTCTAGGTTATATATATTTTGCCATAATAACAAAAATGTCTTAAATGTAATCTCAAGTTATCAACGATCCATGTTGATAATTATTCCCCTTTTTATCTGGTTAAGCTTGGTTGAGAGTGAGGAACTGACAGAGGTCCTCAGAGACTTCAACGCTCTGTTTAATCCACTGAGAAGTTACAACAGAGGCATCAAGGCATAAAGAGATGATTCAGAAAACAATTCTGTGGAAGCAAAATGTCAGCTGCTGTTAGCTCCATTATGTAAAAATACTTCTGCTTCTGCTTGTTTTGTTTTGGCTCTGATTTTCTTTCTTTCCATCACCTTGGATAAATCTCAGAAACTTCTATTTAAGCACTATCAGCACTTAGCCTCAAATGAGGTACAAGCAGAAGTCGAAATAAGGCACACCTTTATCTTGGCTGTGAACTGTACCTTAAAAAAATGTTTATGCAACCTAAAACTTACAGTTTTAAATGCATGCAAAGGTCTTGAAATGAATAGCTAGTTGCTCCATTTTGAAATCCTCTGAGGCAGCCTCACCCTATGAAGTGACTCTCAGCTTTAAATGCACGCTGGAATCATTTAAGGGAGCTTTAAAAATTATTGATGCCTGCATCCTAACCTGAAAGAGTCTTGGGGCACCTGGGTGGCTCAGCCAGTTGGGTGTCTGACTCTTGATTTTGGCTCAGGTCATGATCCGTGCTCAAAGCCTGGAGCCTGCTTGGGATCCTCTCTCTCTGCCCCTCCCCTACTTGTGCACTCTCTCTCTCTCTCTCTCAAAAAATAATAAATATACTTTAAAAAGATAACCTGAAAGAGTGTGATTTACTTATCTGGAGTCTGGTGAGGGTGTCAGGATTTTTTGTAAGCAAAGTTCCTCAGGTGATTCTAATGTTCAGCCTGGACCATGAATCAGGATTCAAGAAGTTAGAACAATTCATCCCATGCTGAAAATGAGGGAGAAAGAAATATACAATGACCTAACCAAAAATATACAAGGGTGATAGTATCACCAAAGCAGATGGATCTTAGAATCCCACCCAAGAATCCCTGATTTAAGCATTTTTAAAAATCTCTCCAGTTGATTCTAATGTGAAACTAATCAAGTCCCATCCTGTATTAAGAGACAAGGAAAGAGGTGCCTGGTTGGTTTGGTCGGTTAAGTACCTGACCTCAGCTCAGGTCATGATCTCACAGTTTGTGCATTCGAGCCCCGTGTCAGGCTCTGTGCTGACAGCTCAGATTTAAGAGACAAGGAAATTTAAGAGACAAGGAAAGACCAGTCCAAGATTAGACAAGTAGTTAGTACTACCCTCTGAAGAAGACCCCAAATCCCTTGATTCCAAGTTGAGCTCTATGTCCAGTAAGCAATTCTAGTTCTCTTACTGGGAATGCTGAACACATTCTACTATGGATTTAAATTATGACCCAGTTCGAACACTTTACAGTGCTCTGGTCTAGGAACTTGATCCTCTGGTTGTCTTTCCTAGATTCCTCATGGTGGATACAGAAGGTTGGAAGAAAGGCCACATCAAAATTAAGACAAAATGAAAATACCAATAGCTCCAAAATAAAAACAAGAACCTCCTAAGTACTTGCCAACACCCACATAATAATAGCAACCTGTTAACACTTCAAAAGAGATTATAGACAATGTGTTTAGCATTCCTATGAGAAAAAGGCTACCCAACAGGTACCTAAAAAGCCTCTCAGTTCTTCCTTCTGGCTCTTGGAATGGCTGTTTTTAAATTATCTCCAATGGAAGACGGTCAGATTTTTTAGATTTCAATTAAAAGTAACCTAAAATCTTGCTCAGTGACACATTTTAGTGATCACAAGGTTGCAATAAATTGAGTTTCCCTTGTAGCAATTTTAATGCTTGATCCATCCTCATTGCAGTGAGAAGGCACATCCTTCCTGTGGATGCACTGCTTATTTTCAACATCCCACTGGGTTCATTTCTGAAAAGTCTAATTTATTTTTTAAAAAATTTTTTCAATGTTTACAATTTTTTTAAATGTTTATTTATTTTTGAGAGACAGAGAGAGTGTGTGTGGCGGGGGCGGGGCAGCGGGGCGGTGCGCACGCACCAGTGAGAGAAGGGCAGAGACTGAGGGAGATGCAGAATCCGAAGCAGGCTCCAGTCTCTGAGCTGTCAGCACAGAGCCCAATGCAGGGCTCAAACTCATGAACCATGTGATCAATCATGACCTGAGCTGAAGTTAGTTGCTCAACTGACTGAGCCATCCAAAAAGCACCCCTGAAAAGTCTTCTTTAAAATGTAGGCAGTAAAGCTTTCATTAAAGTTGAAAACAGGAACTTATTTTAACCTTTGTCTTGCAAATACTAACATATTTGCTGCTACAGCACTGGAGCTGACTCTGACAAGTTTTTTTAAAAAGATTGCTGGGGGTTGGGGGGTGGCCTGGGGGGCTCAGTCGGTTGAGCATGGTGTCTAACTTTGGCTTAGGTTATGATCTTGCACTTCATGGGTTTGAGCCCCATGTTGGGCTCTGCACTGACAGCTCAGAGCCTTGAGCCTGCTTGGGATTCTGCATCTCTCTCTCTCTCTCTCTCTCTCTCGCTCTCGCTCTCGCTCTCGCTCTCTCTCAAAAATAAACAAACATTACAAAAAAAAATAAAGGAAATTGCTGCAAGAAAACAGGATGCCAGGATACTTCACACCCAGAGTATTAGTAACCAGAGTGGTGCCAGTGATACAGAGCAAGAACGAACCAACAGCCTCTGTCTGACAGGCCACTGGAACAACTCAGGGCTGGTTGTCTTCCACGTTCCTCCCCCTGCTCAAGAATCCAATGGCTTAAGTCAGCTTGGCCAGGCCTCAGTGAAGTGTCCGGCTCTCGGCTAGAGACCAGGGCTCTTTGCTTGACACTTGCCAAGACAGCACAGGAGAGGGGTAGTTCCCAAAGGGATATAACAGTGCAGTTACTAAAAGACAACGGAGGGGGACTGAGCAGGTGAAAACACCCTCCCAAGTCACTGACCTATGGCTACACAAGGAAGGGGCCATGCTGTACTTACTTGTGTATGTGTATGCACTTAGACACTTATTTCTATTAACCGCTGTGTTTACTTTGTATTCTATCCCAAAGCCAGACACACAGCAAGCCTTCAGGGAATGTTTGTTCATTTGAATAAAATAAACTCTGACAAAGCTGAGGAATGCATCCTCTTGGCAGGTGATCTCCACCTCACTCTCACCAAGTCAGCTGGCACACACTTAGTACAGAATAATAGTAATTAAAAAAAAGTTCTTAGCACACCCCCTTTTTCTTTTCCTCCAGCTTACTTCTAACAAGTAGATCTGCTCGCATTTTCTCTTTAAATTCTCTTAAATCCCCTCCTTCTAAGATCTTCCCCCGCCTCCAGTCCTCACCCCTCCCAGCCCACTTATCCCAATACTAGTAGAAGTAAAGGGGATCTAGGGAAGCAGAGAGAAAGCTTGAGCAACTGGAGAGAGAAGGAAAACAACTGCGGGATTAGAGAGACTGAGTTTGGTCCCCTCCCATCGTCCTCAAGTTCACATAATTCTTCTGTAGCACGACTAGGACTCAAGTGGCCTTCTCCCATCTTTTCCCAGTCCTTCCACAAAAATGACACCACCCATGCATTTATGCTAAGTCTTCACAACTTGTTACTAATGTCACATCATTACCTAGACACAACTTTTAAAAATTAATGAAAACACTAGTTTCCTAAACAATTAAATTCTACTGGAGGTTACTTCAGCATCTGAAAGCACCAGAGTCATTACCATGCCCAACAATCCTTGCACCATAAATACACGTTTATAGAACACAATTCAGCAATAGGTCCACAGACACCTGGATTCAACAACTTCACTTCTAAGAATTTATACTAATAATCACGGTTATGTAAAGAAACTGTAGGATATTTACTGCAGCATTAGCTATAATAGTGAGAAACCAGAAACAACCTAAGTATCCAACCATAGGGGAGTGGTTAAATCAAATAGGTGTCCATACAATGTCGTATCAGGCAACATCACAATTACTGTAGGTGAAATATTACATGACATGGAAACATGTCAATACATGTATATTGCATTCAGAGAAAATGGAGATTACAGAATAACTTTTTTGTGAAAAGAAATTCCCACAGATAGAAAAAAAGAGAATAGGGGCACCTGGGTGGCTCAGTCGTTAAGCGTCTGAGTTCGGCTCAGGTCACGATCTCGCGGTAGGTGAGTTCGAGCCCTGCGTCGGGCTCTGTGCTGACTGCTCAGAGCCTGGAGCCTGTTTCAGATTCTGTGTCTCCCTCTCTCTCTGACCCTCCCCCGTTCATGCTCTGTCTCTCTCTGTCTCAAAAATAAATAAATGTTAAAAAAAAAATTTTTTTTAAAAAGAAAAAAGAAAAAAAGAATAGTACAGTCTACAAGAAATCAGTAATAACAGCAGCTATCTCTGGGTGGTGAAATTAGAGAATTTTCACTTTCCTTACTGTCCCTAAATTTTCTACAAAAAACGGTACTGGATTTTAAATTACAAATAATTTTAAAACAAATGTTATTTTCAAGTATCCTACAACATAAGAGTACGATAGAGCTATCGAAAAATGTAAAATACGTTTCCTACAGAAACTTCTTGATATTAGCCCAACTATTCCCAAACTGTTACCTGTTCACTTAGTACAATCAACACTTGCTGAATTACACATTAAATTTCTACAGCTTACTTCTGACAAGTAGTTCTGATCGTTTTCTCTTCAGTCAGTTCTCTGTTAAATCACGATCTTCTAAGACTCTGTTCTCCCTCAGACACTTCTCTTCCTTAACATAAGGAGTACCACAAACCTGTGATTTGGGTCACTTTTGTGAAAGAAAAAGCCACTAGACACACTGAAATGCTGGGTGCTACAGAAAGCAAAACTGCTCAGCTCAGGTCATGACCTCACGGTTTCTGAGTTCAAGTCCCACATCAGGCTCTGTGCTGACAGCTTGGAGACTGGAGCCTGCTTCAGATTCTGTGTCTCCCTCTCTCTCTCTCTCAAAGATAAGTAAACATTAAAAAAATAAAAATAAAAACGTTACAAAGCAGGAGTGCCTGGGTGGCTCAGTCAGTTAAGGGTCCAACTTTGGCTCAGGTCATGATCTCACAGTTCGTGAGTTTGAGCCCCATGTTGGACTCTGTGCTGGCAGCTCAGAGCGAGCTTGGAGACTGATTTGGATTCTGGGTCTCCCTCTCTATCTGCCCCTCCTCCACTCGCTGTCTCTCAAATATATAAACATTAGAAAAATTAAAGTTATTTTAAATAAATAAATAAAAGTTTACAAAGCAGGCAGGCAGCCTTTAGAAGCTGAAAAAAGCAAGGAAATGGATTTTCCCCTCAAAGCCTGCAGAGTGAAATGCAGCCCTGCGTCCATCTGGATTTTAAACTTTTTTTTTTTTAACGTTTATTTATTTTTGAGAGACAGAGAGAGAGAGCGAGGGAGGGGCAGAGGGAGAGGAAGACAGAATCCGAGTCAGGCTCCAGGTTCTGAGCTGTCAGCACAGAGGCCGACACCGGGCTCAAACCCACAGCTCTGAGATCATGACCTGAGCCGAAGTCAGACACTAAACCGACTGAGTCACTCAGGCGCCCCCTAGATTTTAAACTTCTGACCCCTACAACTCTAACAGAATGAACTTGTATTGTTTTCAGCCACCAAAAAGTTACACAGTGGGTATCTGGAACAGTGGCTTGTAATAAGTACCAAACCTGACAGGTAGCATCAGTACTCATTCCATGATAATGAACTACAGAGAGAGCAACCACAGGTCCCCCATCTGCTCACACCTATATGTCAGTGTGGTGATTAGTATCTGGGCCTGTTTCCTCTCAAGCGTCCCAGAGTAGATCATCAATTAGCTTGATTGCAAACATCACTTGGAATGTACATTTGCCTAGACAGGTCGAAAGTGGAGAGAATTTTCATTTAGCTCCAAAAGCAACTTGATCCTTAACATTCTGATTTCAGATGCAAGAGAATTTGAGGCACATTAAATATAAAAAAATTATTTTCAGTGTTTTGTGGTCGACTTTTTGTCAAAACAATAAAAACCATCATTATTAGTGATTGTACTTAATTTCTAACATTTATAGAGAACTGTTAGAAATACCCAGAGGCCATGATTATCATGTTCCTGCTGTTTTTCTAAATACTGAATTTCAGAACCAATAATTAAAGGATTTGTAAGAACTGGCTTTGGCCAGAACAGTAAACAATCATCCTTCCAGAACACCAACGAACACATTTCAGAATTAACAAGGACTAGGTGACCCCTCCCCAAAAAGATACATTTTTTTCACTACAACATTCAACAATGCCTTCTGGCAGTGCAAAAAAAAGTTTGACAAATTCTAATTTAAATTTTTCCTTGAAAACTGAAAAATACTTTTGTCTCTTTTATTCTTTAAGTACACAGAGGGCTAATTTAGAGATTAATTAGCTGTATATTTCTTAAAATTCTAAATTATTCATGTTATCCTAGCTGCTCTTATTTAGAAGTGTAGAAAAACATTCTCCCTACGAAAAAAGTTATGTGAGATGAACATGTTAAGAAGTAATCACACTGTGGTAATCATTTCACAATTCACATGTATTAAATCATCATGCTGTACACCTTAAACTTACATGTTATATGTCAACTGCGTCTCCGTAAAGCTGGGAAGGGGCAGACAAAAACTGCTGCTTGTTTTGGTAAAACTGTTGTTTTTACTGGATAAACTATGCAATATAAATTATCTTAAGCATGGTGTGAGTGATGACTGTGATTTTTTTTAGAGGCCAAAACACTCCTAAAAAGACCATCAATCTTTGACTTGTTGATGGTTCCTAGCAAAGAAACATTACCTATTCTCGATTAAGAAAAAATTTGTTTTCTGACACGGACATAACTTTTAACTGAAAATATAATTCACTATTTTAAAATACTTACCGTGTTTCTTTCTTGGTTCGAAAATCAGCCCCAGAAGAGGGAGGCCGAGGGATGAGAGAAGTGGGCCAAGCCACGTTGGTAGGTGAGGGGATGTGCTCTGGGGGTGGTCAGCACCCGTCACAATACCAGGGCGTCTCCACACCAACGTGCGGAGACGTTGTAAAGAAGCCTTGTTTATAAAGAGGCCTTAATTGGGTTCAGATGCTTTCAACACCTGTCTCTCAAGGCTGTGTTCTTGAAAGGGCGGCCACTACAGGAACAGTACGCAGGGACGAATGTTCCAAGGAAAGGGGAGGGGTTGTGGAGCCTCCCGCTGCCAGGTCTGGTTAGCAGGTGAACCAGCAGTCAGTCACATCCTCTCAGGGACCTCCTCCAACATCCTTCTGAAAATGCAACCTACTTCCTTTTTTATTCTTTTAATGTTTGTTTTTGAGAGAGAGAAAGAGACAAAGCATGAGGGGTGGAGGAGCAGAGAGAGAGGGAGACACAGAGTTGGAGGCAGGCTCTAGGCTCTGAGCTATCAGCACAGAGCCCGATGTGGGGCTCGAACTCATGAACTAAGAGATCATGACCTGAGCGAAGTCGAACACTCAACTGACTGAGCCACCCGGTGCCCCAAAAATGCAACCTACTTATCTTTATTTAAAGTGCAAATTTATTTAAGTAAGTCCAACACTTATCTTTACACATTTATCTGTACACATCTCAAAAAATTAAATTGACTTCTGATACACAAATGCTGCCTAAAATGAACATCACGCACAATGCTTGAAATATTAATTTTATTAGGAAACCATTTGATAGTTGTATTATATCATTTAATCAGTCACTTAATTTTAATGTGGCCTGAGAACATCAATTAAAATTTGGATTTTTCAACCATTCAATAAACACGTGAGCATCTCCAAGTGCTAGGGAATGGAGATGTAGGCTAAACAGGAGATCCTTGCTCTCAGGGAGCTTACAGTCTAGCAGGAAGGCAATATTAAAGAAATATTTACATTTCTCATAAATACGTAAGACAGAGAAAATGGTTGGTGCTTTTCAAGAGCATCAAGAGATAGTGTCTAACCCAGCCCAGAGAAGTCACGGAGACAAAAGGTAAGTGCTTCAGAGAAAGTACAGGCAGAGGGAACATTAGGTGGTGGATCCTAAAGTGGGAAGGACTGTGTAGGTTCAAGGAGCTAGAAGTCTAGAACAGATGGAGCACCGAGTGTGGGGAAGAGTCAAGGAGATGAGACAGAAGAGGGGATGTGATGGTCACGATCATGGAGGGCATGAGGGGTCTAGTACTTCTACAGGGAACCCGTGAGACACTGAAGCAAGGGAGCAGCATGACCAGGTGTGCACTTAGAATGGTCATCCTACCTCACAGGGATGCAGACGCAAGACTAGCTAAGACTAGAAGCAGGTAGACCACTTCTAAGGCCTTTGGAAGTGAAAGACAAAGATAATGGGGAATTTAAGAGATAGTGAGGAGGCAAAATCAATTGACCCTGATGCCTGAATCTGAGGTTCCTAAAAGACCACCAGTGCAGACATCCAGTAGACCCCTAAGATACACAGGTCTAGAGCTCAGGGAGAACAATGTCGACACAGGAATCATCTGAGTTTAGATGGCTTCTGAAGCCATAAGAAGGGCTGATATGACCAAGAGAGAATAAACCTAACCATGAGTAACATACACATTTAAGAATGAGCAGGGGGGCCTGGGTGACTCAGTTGGTTGAGCGTCCGACTTCGGCTCAGGTCATGATCTCACAGTTCGTGAGTTCGAGCCCCACTTCAGGCTCTGTGCTGACAGCTCAGAGTCTGAAGCCTGCTTCGGATTCTGTCTCCCTCTCTCTCTGCACCCCCCCTACTCGAGCGCTGTCTCTCAAAAATAAATAAAAACATTAAAAAACTAAAAAAAAAAAAAAAAAAAAAAAAAAAGAATGAGCAGAGTGCCAGAGGAGGGGAGCGAGGGCATGGGGAGTTACTATTTAATAACAGAGTTCTGTTTGGAATGATGAAAAGTTCTGGAGATGGATGGTGGTGATGGTAGCACAACCATGTGAATGGACTTAAGGCCACAGAACTGTACACCTAAAAGTGGTTAAAACGATACATTTTATGTTCTGTGTATTTTACCACAATTTTTAAAAAAAGAACAAGGGGATACTTTCATGTTTTGCTAATGAAAAATCAGGACAAATAGTAAAGGGAGTAGGAGAGAAATCACTAGAGGAACAGGGGCAGGGCAAGGGAGACAGAACAAGAAGGGCCAAAGAGGTTGGCAGAAAACCTAAAGTTTCGATCTAGAAGCTAAGGCCAGCACTGCGGGGAGGAAGTGTTCAAGTGCACTGAATGCTTCAGAGAATTCAGTCAGATAAAGTCAGAAAAGAACCCACTGGTTTCAGCAACATGGAGGTAAACCTTGAAGAGGGTATTGGCAGGGGAAGGCAATGAGGAGAAGGATGGAGAGAGAATGGGTAGAAAAGAGAGCCCCAAATGCAGACAATAAGTGTGACTATTAAGGGAAGGAGTAGTGGCTAAAAAGACAAGTAATTGATGCTTTTAAAAATTGTGTGTGTTAAAATATCATCATGTGTAATCAGCAAAACAATCATTTCAGAGGAAAAATGACTATTAATAATCTCAAACATACCTGCAGTGTATAGGTTATGGGACTTTCATGCTACTTGTGGGTTAGAAAGGATAACTTAAGTTATTCTCTTCAGTTTATGGGTGGTAAAGCTGAGTCACAGAAAAGTTTCTCAAAGAAAATAGACAAGGAATTGAAGTTTATCAAATAAATATCTTCACTGATTTTTGTTTACTGTAGAAAAGTACGATGCACTGTGTTAAGAAAACAATTTTACCATAATAGCCACATGTTGGAAAAGTCTAAAATTTTAAGGCTACTGGTATGTCAATTTTGGTACATATTCAATGGAAGATGCTTCACACTCCAGTTACATCCTCAAGATGCTGAAGTCAGTCTTCTGGATTGGTGCATTGAGGGCTGCACTAATACTGAGACCCAGGACCAGTCTGGTGTCCATGGGATCAATAATCCCATCATCCCACAGCCTGATAAAAGAACAAAGCAAAAGTTATTAGGAATCTACCACCAAACTACCATTTATATAATTTATGCCCAGAAATGCTGAGGTTTTTCTTCAGGTACCATGGGGATCTACCAATGAGTTTCTGGGTACTACATTCTCACAACTGAAATTACATTCTTCCCAAAGAAAAATGACAGGACTTTGATCCCAGGCCCTCAAAGAATGTCAGAGTGAGCTATGGTTTTGGGAACTGCTTCCAGAAACCACAAAATAATCCTTGATTTTCAAATACTTTTACTTATTTCAGGAAAATGTTTCCTGTTCTTCTGCCCACATAAATATACAAGTTGATGTGTTCCTGTTATTAATATGGAGAGACACATGAACCCAGGTAATGATCTCAAACCAAAGTCTCTACTGGAAAAGGTGTACTCCCCCAAATTCCCAAACTTTTAAGAAACTACAAAAATGACTGAATAGACTTCACTATTTTATTAAAGTATCTTCAATGTAAGTTCTTTGTCTTTTGCTACAATAGGAAAGTAAGTAATAGCTTTAAGCTGCTTTCAAAAGAAACTCTAAAGTACAAATCTGCTTTTCACTGACAACCTCAGTTTTACAAAAAAGATGAATGAGAAATACTGTTTTTTAAAGGTCATTAGTAGGTGGCTGTTTGGCTTTCTTTAAACAAACTGCTTTCAGTATCTAGACAATAGCATCAATTATTAAACCATACTTAGATCGACAGACCATGAATCAAATCTTTGCTCATAAAACATTCATAATGGGGACCCTGAAGTAGCAACAGCCAGTAAGAAGAGGCCACTCCTGTCATGTGTAACCAGGTCAGTTGATTACACCCCCTTCTGACGCCAACAGCAGAATAACGCAGCAAGCACAGTGAAGCCAGGCCTGCTTCGTGATGGTCATTAACAAGAGTGCTCCAGGTAAAAGGCCCTAATCAAATGCCTGAAGAAGTTCTGATTATAAAAAGAACTGAGCAGAAGAAACTGGCATGCTGCACACGTAACAATGAAGGACTGAGAGAAACACAGAACGTCATTATCCGCGGTAGCAGATAATGAAAGAGGTCTCTGAAAAGACAGAGCCAACCATGGTAGAGCCAAAACAGACCGCACAAGTTTACTGGTAGGCTGAGATTCATGAAATCCAAGGAAGGTGCCATGAACTGGCTTGAAAATCCTTTCATCTTGTAAAGAAAACTGCTGACTCCATGCCACCAAATGTTTTAACAGAAAGGCCTAAGCATCTATGAATTAACAACAACAACAAAAAAACACCTTAGTGTTTTTTGATATTTGTTTCCAGAGATAAATACATCTGGGCCATTTGCTCCCCTGCCCTGAATACAGCCTATTAAAATAATAATACTAATGTAAGTATGAAAACAATAAACGATTCAGTCTTTCTCAAGAGATGACTTAGCCAGGGCTGAAAAACAAGTGAATGGCTCACACGAGATACGTTATTTTTCAAAGTTTAATATTTCAACTGTCCTTGTGCATTTCACTCAAAATCTGATGTAGAAACAAAAACAAACAAGAAACTGTATGTGAGCCAATTGCACCAACTGCAATTGGTGCAAGGAATAACCTTGCACCAATAGGAATAAACCTAACCAAAGATGTAAAAGATCTGTATGCTGAAAACTATAGAAAGCTTATGCAGGAAATTGAAGAAGATATAAAGAAATGGAAAAACATTCTGTGCTCATGGGTTGGAAGAATAAATATTGTCAAAATGTCAATACTACCCAAAGCTATCTACACATTCAATGCAATCCCAATCAAAATTGCACCAGCATTCTTCTCGAAGCTAGAACAAGCAATCCTAAAATTCATATGGAACCACAAAAGGCCCCGAATAGCCAAAGTAATTTTGAAGAAGAAGACCAAAGCAGGAGGCATCACAATCCCAGACTTTAGCCTCTACTACAAAGCTGTAATCATCAAGACAGCATGGTATTGGCACAAAAACAGACACATAGACCAATGGAATAGAATAGAAACCCCAGAACTAGACCCACAAACGTATGGCCAACTAATCTTTGACAAAGCAGGAAAGAACATCCAATGGAAAAAAGACAGTCTCTTTAACAAATGGTGCTGGGAGAACTGGACAGCAACATGCAGAAGGTTGAAACTAGACCACTTTCTCACACCATTCACAAAAATAAACTCAAAATGGATAAAGGACCTGAATGTGAGACAGGAAACCATCAAAACCCTAGAGGAGAAAACAGGAAAAGACCTCTATGACCTCAGCCACAGCAATTTCTTACTCGACACATCCCCAAAGGCAAGGGAATTAAAAGCAAAAATGAGTTATTGGGACCTCATGAAGATAAAAAGCTTCTGCACAGCAAAGGAAACAATCAACAAAACTAAAAGGCAACCAACGGAACGGGAAAAGATATTTGCAAATGACATATCGGACAAAGGGCTAGTATCCAAAATCTATAAAGAGCTCACCAAACTCCACACCCGAAAAACAAATAATCCAGTGAAGAAATGGGCAGAAAACATGAATAGACACTTCTCTCAAGAAGACATCCAGGTGGCCAGCAAGCATATGAAAAGATGCTCAGTGTCGCTCCTCATCAGGGAAATACAAATCAAAACCACACTCAGATATCACCTCATGCCAGTCAGAGTGGCCAAAATGAACAAATCAGGAGACTACAGATGCTGGAGAGGATGTGGAGAAACGGGAACCCTCTTGCACTGTTGGTGGGAATGCAAATTGGTGCAGCCGCTCTGGAAAACAGTTTGGAGGTTCCTCCAAAAATTAAAAATAGACCTACCCTATGACCCAGCAGTAGCACTGCTAGGAATTTACCCAAAGGATACAGGAGTGCTGATGGAGAGGGGCACTTGTACCCCAATGTTTATAGTAGCACTCTCAACAATAGCCAAATTATGGAAAGAGCCTAAATGTCCATCAACTGATGAATGGATAAAGAAATTGTGGTTTATATACACAATGGAATACTACGTGGCAATGAGAAAGAATGAAATATGGCCTTTTGTAGCAACATGGATAGAACTGGAGAGGGTTATGCTAAGTGAAATAAGCCATACAGAGAAAGACAGATACCATATGGTTTCACTCTTATGTGGATCCTGAGAAACTTAACAGGAACCCATGGGGGAGGAAAAGGAAAAAAAAAAAAAAAAAAGAGGTTAGAGTGGGAGAAAGCCAAAGCATAAGAGACTCTTAAAAACTGAGAACAAACTGAGGGCTGATGGGAGGTGGGAGGGAGGAGAGGGTGGGTGATGGGTATTGAGGAGGGCACCTGTTGGGATGAGCACTGGGTGTTGTATGGAAACCAATTTGACAATAAACTTCATATATTAAAAAAAAAAAAAAACTGTATGTGAGCTTACCATTTACTCTTTTCTCTTAAACCTTTTTTTAGGGTTTTCTATTTCCTCTTTGCTTCTACTGGCTACTATCTAAGTCTGTTTAAGTGATGGTAACAAGAACATGTTTATGTCTCAAAGACTATAAAATATTTTCATCTTAATTAAATGAATCAATGACCCACAACAAAATAGCCCTGCAAATCAGCTTACAAAAATACATATTAACAAGAAGAGAAATAGGCTTTTTAAAAATGCCAAATGGTACCATTTTCATTCCGAAAGTAATTATATGCTCTTGAAAATAAGTATGTTCAGCCTCTGTACCCAAAGTGCCAGGAGCAGTACCCGCCACGAAAGATGTGCTGATGACTGAAACGGATTCTAATTTTTTTCTTTTCTCCTTCCTCTCCAGTTTGCCTTCCCCAGTAAATGACACAAATCACACCATAACCTAATTTTAAAAGACACAAATAGTTATTTTCTTTATTCCATATGCCCAAGGGATAAAAGGAAGATATGAAGCTTAGATTATTCTTCAGAATGAAGAACATTAAAGTTGCTGAAAACAGAGGTCTGAATGCACACACGGCAGCAAGTCTGCAGCCCGGGCAGGCCACGATGATTTATGACCTCATTAAAGGCTGTAAGAAACAAACAGAACCAAGAGTTGCAATGGTGTGTGAGGTGATTACTTGGTGCTGACACGCAGACCCTGGCTGTGAGTAATCACCTCCTCAGTGCACAAGCACACTCGTTATCAAGTGCCAAAACGTGTTCAACAGTTCAACCAAAGTCATCTTTAAAATAGGAGTAAAAACAAAATAAAGACAGGGGCATGGCAGGAATCCACGTATTTAAGCAAAAACTATAAAAGAACGAATTCCTGAAAATGATACAGCCAGGATTATAACTCTTAACTTTTTAGCCCCTGCAGGCCCAGACACCTCATTTAGAAGTGGGAGAAGGAAGGGGGCGCCTGGGTGGCTCAGTCGGTTAAGTGCCGACTTCGGCTCAGGTCATGATCTTGCAGTTCACAGTGAGTTGAAGTCCTGTGTCAGGTCTGTGCTGACAGCTTAGAGCCTGGAGACTGCCTCTGATCCTGTGTCTCTCCTCTCTCTCTGCCTCTTCCCTTTTCATGTGTTCTCTATCTCTCTCTCAAAAATAAAATAAACACTAAAAAAAAGGCGTGGGGGGGGGGTGGTGGTGGAAAGAATGGTGGAGAGTTGTGGAATCAGACCAATGGTAATGGTCCATAGCCCAGCCTGGGAGAAGGGGTGGGATTTCTGCAGCAGGTACTCCCATTATAGAGACAATAATACAAAATTATGTGCGGCCAAAAGTTGTTTTCTGGTTCCTACAAAGGCCAGACCAACCCAACTGCCTGTATCTCTGTAAAGCTGCTGCCCTTACAGCCCAGACGCACCCACCAGGAGGTATCAGAAGGTACTTTTTCCCTGGCTCCCACCTTGCACTGGAATAGTAAGGGTTTCCTTCCTCTTCAAACTTCTTAATGATTGGCTCTTTTAAAGCTGCTTCATCCGCACTGGAGAACTGAAAGAAAAGGGACCATGAATGAATCCACTGTACTAAAGCAACAGATCCACTCAAGAGAACCTCAAGAAAAAAGGGGTGACCGTTTCTTGAGTAATAATGTCACAACCACCATCTGCACAGTGACATATATAGATGACAAGTGATACTTTAGCACACATGATCTCACCTGAGACATGAGTGCCAAACTGGTCCACCATTACATCTCACTTGTCAGAGACAACTTCCTGAGGCGGTTTAGTGTAAGGTTCAAAACCAAGGGGATCGCAGGGCACCTGAGTGGCTTAGTTGGTTGAGCATCTAACTCTTGATTTTGGCTCAGGTTGTGATTTCATGGTTTGTGAGATCGAGCCCTGCAATGTGCTCCACGCTGACAGTGCGGATCCTGCTTGGGATTCTCTCTCTCTCTTTGTCCCTCCCCTGCCCTCCCCGCCCCTCAAAATAAGTAAACTTGAAAAACAAAAACAAACCCAAGGGGATAGAGTATTCTAGCAGGGCCTAACAACGGATGTGAATTATACAAAATGTAACAAAAGGGCAATTTTACATTTAGCAGCTTCTGTTGGACATGGACCAGTAGGAGATTGTTGTGGGTTTTTTTGTTGTTTTTTTTTTTTGTTTTTTGAAACAGAGAATGGTGGGTATAGGCAGAGAGAAGGGGAGAGAATCCCAAGGAAGCTCCACACTGTCGGCACAGAGCCCAGAGTGGGACTCCATCTCACAACCATGAGATCAAGACCTCAGCCGAAATCAAGACTCGTATGCTTAATCAACCGAGCCACCCAGGTGCCCCGTAGGGGATTTTCATTCAAAACAGCTAAATTTAAAACAATTTTAAAGTTTAAATGGGTGAAATATCAATCACCACTTGAATAAACCCAAATAGCTGAGAGATATTTTCCTCTAATTAAAAATTTAATGGCTTGCCCACCAGTATTGCCAGAAACAAGCGATAATTAATTCAGTTGCAAAAATCTTTATGCAAACCAATTTTGAAACCCTGGAAAGTGTTTTCAACTTAAAAAGTATTTCACACCAAAACAAATGACTTATTTCAAATAAATCCAACCTTCTTTTATGTACTTTCATAGTTTAGTATCACTTATATGTCAAGAATTTGGGGAGAGAACCACTAAAATCCTATACTTTCCTTTCATACATAAGAATAAATGAATTCATATATTTGTATATCAATCAAAGAACAACTACTTAATAAAAGACTACCATACTGGGCTAGGGTTAAAGATAGGTCTTTAAAATATCAGGTAGAATTTCACACCTCTGATGCCTAACACACAAACACACAACAAACACAAGAGTAAACCTCTCATTTCACTTGGATACTCATCAGTACGGAAATGAAAAGGAAACTTCAGTTTAAGTCTGCAGAATTCCTGCTGCTTGCAAAAGACAACTGAGGATGTGAAGCATGAGTAGGATGCATTCAGGGAGGCAGGAGCCACCCCTCATGCTTATCTTATCCCCATTCCACAAGCTAGGCAGTTGACCAGATGATCCTAACTGGCAGGAATGAGAACCTTAGAAGGCAGGGCCTCCTCCATGTTATGCCCTGTTATGATAAAACAGGTCAAGTAAACAGTTCCAAGAACACGCATCAATCATTTTAAGGTTCGGGGCTTATGCAAAGTAGTAGTATAACTAATAAAAACTAATGCACAACTTCAGAAGAATCTCTGAGACACAAAAAAAGAATCCATTCTCACAACAACTGTTTGCAAAGAAGAATTTGCCTTAATAAATTATTCTGTTGTTCACTCAACCCTCAGATTATAAGCTGTCCGCCCCCAGACTGTCAGCTACTCAAGGGGCAAGAACCTCACATTTTCTCCAAGTCATGTAAACCTTCTAAGGTGCTTGAGCACTCTGTACCCTGTGGAGTACGCAGCCAGTACCTTTTGTGTGATGTTGCTGTCAAGACCTAAAAAACAATCGCTTAAAAGTACCTACTATTAACATTTAGAAAACTAAAAGCAGCCACTTGCTGATGTGCCTTTCATCAAGTTTCCAGCGACCTTTCCATTTTTCATTTATATGTGCACAGTATAATAATGTTACTCAATTCTCAATTAAAGGACCGGGCCCTCCCACTCAAGGACAATCTAAGAGAGAAACTGGAAAAAACAAAATTCTGCTGCTTTAGGTCATAAAATCAAAGAAGTAAATCGCATTTATTTAAATCTCACTAACTGCAAATGACTAAGAACCTAAGATCCTTATGCCTCAGACCAGTGTCTGAGTTTCTCGAGTATTTTCTTGGAAATTCTGAAAAATTACAACAAGCAACCTCCAATAAAGTAGCTCTAACAAGAGAGACAGAGCATATGGAAGTCCAAATTGCTGACAGTCAGCATCTTCTAAGTGAAGCCAGGCCCTAACCCGCGAACACTGAGAGGTTCTGGGCGCGCTGCTCCCTGGCTCAGCCAAACCCAGAGACACAGAAAAAACAGCATTTACTTGTTTCCCTTCACGTGCTCTTTGGTCCTTTGCTACTGTGGCCAACACATTGGCTGCCTGCTCTCCTCCCATCACTGAGACACGAGCGTTTGGCCACAGGTAGAGGAATCTTGGGCTGTAGGGGGGGAAGAAAAATGATCAAATTAATTCACTGTACAACACAGAGGTTTTCACAGGCCTGTGATTACCTCCTAAATTAGTGGTTCTTCATTCCAGCTGTGTATTCCAAGGGCATTTTTTTAAAAAAATCACGCTTGGAACCTACCCCAGACGAATCTCCAGAGGTGTGTACTGAGTGTAGTTGGGTTTTTAAGTTCTCCACATGATTCTGATGTCTGTTTTGATAAATTTTATTTATCCATTTCATGTCAATTTACTGGACATAAAAATATTCAAAATATCCCCTTATTACATGTGCTTATGTCCTGTTTTCCATTCCCGATATAAAGTCTTTTTGCTTTATTTTTTAGTTTTACTAGGAGACGATCAAATTTGTTAACCTTTTTAAACAAACAAGTCTGGGCTTTCCTGATTCTTTTATCTTTACGATGTTTGCTCTTTATTGTGTCCTGTTTTCTATTTTCTTGTGTTTAATAAGCTGTTCTTCTTCACAGTTCTTGAGCTGGCAGCCTGGCTCAGTGATTTTCGGCCTGACTTTCTTTTCCAGTCTACGTATATTTACATCTAGTACACACCTTCCTCAAAGCAAGACCTTAGCTGCATCACATAAATTATGACATATGGTATTTTCATTATGAGCCATCGCAAAATATTTCCTGATTCCCATTGTGGATTTCTTCCAAGTAGCACGTTTAGTCTTAAATTTCATTTCACTCCTCCAGATGATACAAATTACGGTATAACTGATCAAAATGTGTGAATGCCATTCTATGTTTCAAATAAACCTGTAACAAACTGACCATTTATAAATATACTTGAAGTGTGATTCTTTCTTCAGAGAAAACCATGACAATCACCTACCTATATGCTCTGCCACACATCCCATAGTTTCCAGCCCCATAAGATCCCCCAATGATGACAGTTATCTTAGGCACATTGGCACAGGCTACAGCAGCCACCATCTTGGCACCATCCTTGGCAATTCCTTCCGCCTCATAGTCTCTACCAACCATAAATCCTAAGGGAAAGAACAGAAAAAGAGCCTCTGGATGTAATGGAATTTATGTGCAGAAGTCAAATCCAACATCTTGTCAAACTGTATTTTACTACAAAGCCTCTCACTGTAACAAAATATTTACATGTGAAATATACACCCCCAAAAAGTTTGCTTAAAAAGATAAAATAAGGGGCACCTGGGTGGCTCAGTCGGGTAAGTGTCCAACTTTGGCTCAGGTCATGATCTCGTGGTTCGGGGGTTTGAGCCTCGCGTCAGGCTCTGTGCTGACAGCTCAGAACCTGGAGCCTGCTTCGGATTCTGTGTCTCCCCCTCTCTCTGCCCCTCCCTCACTCACACTCTCTCTCTCTCAAAAATAAATAAACATTAAAAAAATTTTTTTTAAAAAGATAAAATAAAACTGCTCTAATCACTTCTAAAATTTTCCTTAAAATGGTTCATCTGGATGCACACACAGCTCTCAAACAAGATCAGGATGCCAGGAGTTTACCGTCAAAAATTCTCCCCAAACAGCAGTCGGTGATGAAGGACTGTGACACAGCAAGCTCAGGACGAAATGCTGTAGCAAGCCGAACTACAAGGGCTTCCATATTTCCTGACCTGGTTTAATATATAAACTGTTCCTTCTGAAACACTGCTTTAAAATTTGGATGAAATAAAAAGATAGATGTTTCAAAGATGGTAAGAGCCCCCCACCAGTGACTCAATAGCATGGTGGAAGAATTTTTCACAGCAACTACAGCATTCCTGTGCTTCCTCAAGCTCCTGGCCATGGGAGACTGCTCTGCAGCTGCACTGGGCCCTCCAGGCCTTGGGCTCCTTCCTGCTCACCTCACAAAACCCAAGCCAGGCTTCATGCGTCTCCCTCCCCAGCCGTCCACTCACTTGTCTAACTGGCTGTCACTGTTTTTGTTTTGCAAGTCCCCGGTAATCAAGTCATCCGATTCCATTCAGTTTTTATGGGACAGCTATCCAAGCTGCAGACACAGCGGTACCGACAGGACAGCCCTCAATCTTGCCAGGCACACTGTGCTTCCCTGGGACCCCTGTGAACAGGGCCCTCTCAATAGCTCAGAGCACCTCTTCCTGCCTTGTCTTGATTTCCTGAAATATTCCACAGTAGCTAGCTCAAATATCAGCTACCTTCAAGCTCTCATCCCTCACCCAGCACCCCACCGCTTTTCTATTCCCTGGAGATGATTTTGCCTTCAAAAATAGGATTCCACGGGGTGCATGGGTGGCTCAGTCAGTTAAGTGTTTGACTCTTGGTTTTGGCTCAGGTAACGATCTCACAGTTCATGAGTTTAAGCCCCACATCAGGCTCTTAGGTGATAGCACAGAGCCTGCCTGGGATTCTCTGTCTCCCTTTCTCTCTGCCCCTCCCCTGTTCACTATTTTTCTCTCTCTCAAAATAAATACCATAAACATTATAAAAAAAAAAAAAAAAAGATTGTGCCACCTCAATTGTCTTTCTCCTAATCCTTCCCAGCATAAAAAACAACATAATCATGTTCCCTTCCTTCCTCTCCTCTCATCTCTTTGGAAAAAAATCAGAGTTCCTCAAAGACTGTCCCTGAGCCCTCTTGTCTTCTTTCGGGGGTGTTCTCATCTCTTCCCACAGTCTTAAATAACATCTACATATTCTGAGGATGCCTATATTTTTATATGCAGCCAACACACGTCCTCTGTGTTCAAGATTTTTTGAACTGCTAAGACGCCCGAGCGGCTCAGTCGGTTAAGCATCAGACTTCAGCTCAGGTCATGATCTCGTGGTCCACGGGTTTGGACCCCATACCGGGCTCTGTGCTGACAGCTCAGAGCCTGGAGCTTGCTTCAGATTCTGTGTCTCCCTCTTTCTCTGCCCCTCCCCACTCATACTCTGTCTCTCAAAAATAAATAAATGTTAAAAAAATATTTAATAATAATAAAAATAGGTTTATTCAACTGCCTTTTGTATGTGTATCTCCATGGATGTCACACAGGACTGTCAAATGCAAGATTGCAAAATCAAACACAACCTCTGCACTCTGCGCCCAACCCAACCAAAAAACCAAAGAACAGAAATGTAGGTGTAACTTCCAAGAACAAGGTTTAACTTACTGGTGGTTAATAAACCATCAAATTATTAGAAACAAGGTCCCCTGAAGCTTCAGAATTCTTTTTATCTGCCCTTCCACAAGGTTTGCCACAAAGTGCTCTCTCAGGCTGCTGTTGGGACATAACGCCTCTCAAAATCCATCTAATCAACTATCATAAACTTAAGGGAAGCACCAGATCAAGATGTTTTTGCACCAGGACTGTTTAAATGCCCTGCTGACTAGCAGGAGCCAAACTCCTTTTTCTTGTGAAGGCTCACCTGATTCTAATGACTAAGAACCCTCCATCCTTTGAGCTCGAGACAGCCAGGGATCATTTTGAAGACAGGAGGAGTGGGGAGCTTTCAGCTAACCACCATATCTAAGTGCCCCCTATAGGTTAGGCACTGTTCCACAAACAAGATTAGTAACAGAGAATTGTAGGAAAAAGGACTCTACAACCACAGAAGACCTTAAAAATCATTTCATCCACCCTATTAAGATCGTCTATGAAACATGAAATCCAGAGAGGGGATACTGATCTTACCATTCTTTGGAGTCCAAACTCAAATCCTCAGACTATTGTTCAGGATGTACATACACCTTTTCTAGTATGTCACTTCAGGTAGAATTAACCACACAATAAAAGATGAGGAAAAGGAAGGAGCATAGCATGTGCTTGAAATCCTTTATGGAAAACAAAGTGCTAGGAAAGAGATGATGGGTCAGACAACACTCTCTGGTAGTGAGATCAGTATTTCTGGGAGAGAATAGAGCCCTGCCGGGGCGGGGGAGGAAGGGGCGTAGGTATGCGCGTGTAGGAGTAAAGGGAGGCCCTCTGACTGTGATACATGTAACTGAGAAACTGCTTTATCCAAATAGGGATAAACATCTCATTTTAGATTCATGAAGTGTTAACCCTTGAAGAGACTCTACAAAAGAGTATCCAGTTGAACTTTTTGCTATAATGGAAGTGCTCTATGTCTACACTGCCCAATATCTGAGTCCTACTGGACAGTTAATCTCTGGAATAATGCAACAAAACTGATTAAGCTATTTTCTTACCGGTAATGTTTTGAAGGAACAGCAGAGGAATATTCCTTTGGCAGCATAACTGGATGAAGTGAGCCCCCTATAAGCAAATGAGGTAATCTTTTTAAAGGGGGGTGAACAAATCTGTAGCCATCATGCATCCTACAAACACCATACCTGGGTCAGCGGTAGGAAAGTGTACCCTGTGCTTGGCTAGTTTGACCTTACAGTAACACTAACAACAATACTCCCGTGTGGACCCACGGCCAATGGGACATCGACTATGGTTTGTACTACATTTGTTTGCAGTCATGTGTGTGATCACTGGCTCACAGCTGTAGGGATGAAGTCAAATCACTAACATTCTAAACAGCAAGTGAAACTCAAAAAACTAGAAATGCTTGTCAGTGGGAATTCCTGAGCCTCACTATAATTCCTTAGTTTTCCACTTTAAAAGAAAACAGAGGGGCACCTGGGTGGCTCAGTCAGTTAACTGCCCAACTCTTGATTTCAGCTCAGGTCATGATCTCATGGTTTGTGAGATGGGGCCCCAGGATGGGCTCTGTGCTGGGAGTGAAGGGCCTGCTTGGGAATCAATCTCTCTCTCTCTCTCTCTCTCTCTCTCTCTGCCGCTCCCCCGCTTAAGCTTTCTCTCTCTCTCAAAATGAATAAACATTAAGAAAAAAACTTTTAGTAAAAATTAAAGCAATATAAGCACTTTTAAAACAAGTATTCCTACAGCCTGAGGATACATACATGTCATCCACAGCACTTACAGTTCAAGCGTCGTATCAAAACTTCCCTGAAACATTTCATTGTTTAAATAATGCTCTAGATAAAACATGTTAATGTAAACCCCCATATAAACGGTTTCAAACACTAAGATACACACACACACGCTCACATGCACATACAGTGTTCTGCCTACTAAGGCATCTGGTTAAATATTTTAAAGTTTTCATGCAATAAACTTTCATTCATTACTTGACCTTCAAAGTTTAAATTAAAACAGAAAATCCTGAAACATGTTTAACAGTACTTGCCTTTTTTGCAGATTCAGAAAAGAGAACTCCGTTATTTCCAATGATACCTATAGGGTATCCAAATATTCTAGCAAATCCTCAAAAGAAAATTGAAAAAAGATTTATTTATTCCACAGGATTTTTAATTCACAGCTAACAGACATAGTTACACATTCTTTAATTTCAAATCAAAGTTTAAAATGTGGGGATTCTGTCTAGGGTACAGAACAGCTCATGTCACAATTTCTTCTTTCTAAAGTACTGGAGAATCTGGGTTCTTTGCTTCCTTGAAAGGAGTGTGTACCTGTAAAGTTATCACTTTGTCTGACTGGTTGGTTTGGTTCGATGATGGATGGGGTAGGGTGTTGCCCATTCATTTGTGTAACACATGTCCGAGTGCCTACTAAGTACCAGACAGAGGACATTCTGAAATGGAACAAATCACAGGTGGAGAGCCCTTTAAAGGCCCATGTTCAGAGCTATCTGTCATTCTCAGGTGACTGGCTTGCCTGAAAGTGCCTGTGGCAATGACAGGCCCTTGAGGTAAAGGGTATAAACTCAGCAAAGGCCAACTTGCTTTCTTTCTTTTTTTTTTTAATATAATTTATTGTTAAATTGGCTTACGTGTAACACCCAGACCAACTTGCTTTCAAAAGCGGGAGCATAACACCCAGACCAACTTGCTTTCAAAAGCGGGAGCACAGTCGAGGCCGGTGGTCACACAATGAACCACCACACTTTCATTTTCTCTAAAAGCTTCCTTTATTCCTCACCACCAGTCCCACTACCGATGCAAACACCCACTCTCCATACACACAGACACAAAGGGAGAAGAAAAAGGGCGAAAACGATTAGTATGTGAGGGAGACACCTGAGGGGATTTCAGGAGGCTTTGTAAACCTGAAAAACTACAGAGATCTTCCCAAGAGTGAATTTCAATAAGCCTAACGAGGACTCTAAATAGGTATCAAACACTTGGAACCCAAGAGTCAACAAACAGTGCTTGTTGACAAAGCACGCTCCCAAAGCGCCTGGGGACCCCACTCTGTCTTCAAGCTCAAGATACACCGGCTGCCAGCTGAGACGCTCGGTGTGTGGTGTGCGACACAAAGTGGTGTGTGACACAAAGCAGGTGCTTGAAAAGTTGTTGAAGGAAAATTAATGGATAAGAGAGAGTGTCAACCTGCTGATATGCCAGAACACTGAATTTTTAAAAATTTGTTTTTGTTCTTTACTCTGGCGTTGTCTTGGTTTTCTTGATCTTTCAGTCCTAAAATCCCAGCCAAAAGCCTATGCTGCATTTCTTAAATGGCAATGCCACTTACAGAGACAGTGCAAAGGGGTGACCTTCTCCAAAGGTCTAGCAATCCGCTTCCACTTTTGTGCCCCACCCCCACAAAACCAGCTGGGAACTTGCACATCTCTTGGCAGTGTGGTGCTGCCCCTAAGGTATACTGCCCTGTGTGAGCTATTTAGACTTTCAACCCATCCTGAGCCTGGCTTGGGATCTCCAGGCACAGGACCTACTAAGTAGGGCACATGCCCCACTATATCAGGGACACGGAGGAAGTGCCTTCACCAGCTTCCTTCGGGCCAAACAGGAAAGCACAATGTCCAAGAAACTACTAGGGCATACCTAGGCAGGTGCAGAGGCAGGAGGAAACTCTTAAGAGCTGCCAGAGATACCTGATCCTCAGAAAAATCTGTTCTTCCTCCCCCCAATACTTCCTCCTGTCACCAACCTCCATTCATTCCCCTCTTCTCCTTCTCACTTCCCTTTCCCTTTCTCCAATCTTATCTGAATTCAAGACAGAGGAATTCCTCAGTATTCTAGGGGACAAAGGTACCACAGGTCTTTGAGCAAGTAAGGGGCAAACTGGTAAAAACAGATGACAAGGACAGCCCATCCATCTTTGGAAAAGAAGCAGAAACAGCTCTGACTTGTTTCAAACTGCTGCACAGAGAGCATTACATCCGGAACTATTTGGCCACAAATCCTGTCTATATATCAAACAAAAGTCTCTTAATCACTTAAACACCTCAATACAAAAACATAAATTCCACTCCCAGTGTGAACGCTTTTATTGCTCATAAATCACACCAGGAGAAAGTGTTGTGATTTATCCTTAAGCCTTCACGTAGATTTGCAATTTGGATTTTTTAGAGTTATTTTTTTTTTTGCTCTGATATGTTGCCTTCAGATTACTTACTACATTTTCTAGCTTTCATAAGACCAAATAAAATTCAGAGAATTCGTTTTGCCATTCGTCCAAGATAGATTATTATGGGTCTAGCATCTATGTTTCAAACACTTTTCTTCCAAAGCCTGCAAACTTAACACTTTAGATGAATGAATGAACTTTTATAAATAGACTTATTTGTTTTTTCAGACATGGTTTTCTGTCCTGTATTCTCGGTCTAGTGTTTACATGATTCGACGTTAGACCCACACAGAGGCTATGAGAAGGTCCTTCTAGGAAGGACATTATATAAAACCTCCCAGTTGAATTAGAGACTAAAGAACCAAGGAAACAGTGCTGAAATTTTCAAAATAATTACAAATTATCCAAACAAGGGAAACCTGGGTGACTCAGTTGGTTAAGTGTCCGACTTCAGCTCAGGTCATGATCTTGAGGTCTGTGAGTTCGAGCCCCACATCAGGCTCTGTGCAGACAGTTCAGAGCCTGGAGCCTGCTTCGGATTCTGTGTCTCCCACTCTCTCTGCCCCTCCCCGACTCACACTCCGTCTCTCTCACTCTCAAAAATGAATAAATGTTAAAAAAAATTTTAATTTAAAAAAAAAACCCAAATTATCCAAACAAAAAGAACTACAAATGCTCCCACTAATTTTACTGCAGTAACAGGTCTTTACACGGTGAATTCCACCAAGTCACAGACAAGGTCCTGCACCACAGCATCCAGCCATCATCATACTAAACCCTCTGGATCTACGAAGCTGCTCAGCTCCAAGTCATCTTCACAAAATAACTCCTTTTGAATACAGACCCACATACTTGTCCTGCTCTAAATAACAAAGCTCACACCAAGTGCATCAATACCTGGAGATAAAACATCACTTATTTTCAAAGTAATAGAAAAAGTTCAGGGGCACCTGGCTGACTCAGTACAGCATGTAACTCTTGATCTCGGGATAGTGAGTTCAAGCCCCATGATGGGTGTAGAGAGTGCTTAAAAATAAAATCTTTAAGGGGATGCCTGGGTGGCTCAGTCAGTTTAGCATCTGACTTTGGCTCAGGTCACGATCTCATAGTTCGGTTCGGGAGTTCGAGCCCAATACTGGGCTATGAGCTGACAGCTCAGAGCCTGGAGCTGCTTCAGATTCTATGTCTCCCTCTCTCTCTGCGCCTCCCCCACTCACTACTCTGTCTATTTCTCTCAAAAAAAAATAAACATTAAAAAAATTTTAATAAAATCTTAAAAAAAAAGAAAAAAGAAAATGTTCATATTTTCAATTCTTTGCCTTTATACCTGTAACTAATGTGTCTCCATATAAGGCTTTGAACTCATTGAATCTGCTTCCATCCACGATTCTAGCAATGACCTAAGAAGAAAAATAACAGTGTCCCTGAGATATTATACTACAAAAGAATTTTTTGCATTAACGTTAGTCATAAGGAAAACAAATTCATGCTTAAGTTGTTACTTTCACAGAATTTCACCCTACACAGCAAGTCTTCTCACTAGAATTTCACTTTAGATGCATGGTTGATACCCTGAAGTCATTCTGGGCCCTGGTTTTACACTGCGTGGTCAGAGCAACAGCACCATGTTGCAAAGCAGAGAAGCAGAGAGACTGTAAGGGCTGCACGCTGGACTCAGAGCTCCAGGAGCTGCTCAAAAGTATCAGCTGAGGGTCAGGGATTCAACCACAAAGCATGGGATAGGCTCAGAGTCAGGAGACTTAGCCTCCAACCTAAGGGATCAATAGGACTTGCATGTCCTGGAGGGAGTCTCAGTTCTCACCTCTGCAAAGGTGGGACAAGGTTGTGAGGATGCGATGAACCTAAGCAAATAGTGCTAAGAGGAAGACCCAGCCCTGATTCCTGGCTCTACAGCTGAGAAACCAGAGTCACAGCCTGGCTACCTCAACTCCTCTGAACCTCACTTTTCTCATCCGGTTTAAAGAAAAACAAAAAGATAAGGGGAGCCCTCTTACACCACTGGTGGGAATGCAAACTGGTGCAGGCACTCTGGAGAACAGCATGGAGGTTCCTCAAAAAAATTAAAAGTAAAACCACCCTATGACCAAGCAATTGTACTACTAGGTATTTATCCAAAGGATACAAAAATACTGATTTGAGGGGCACAGGCACCCCGATGTTGACAGCAATATTATCAACAATAGATAAGATATGGAGAGAGCCCAAATGTTCATCAACTGCTAAATGGATATAGTCAAGGGCAAAACTAAGGCACAGAATCTGATAGTAAGATAATTTCCTAATTTGAAAAAAAAGATAATTCCCTAATTTAAAAAATATTCTGTCAGATAGCAAACAAAATAAAAGACTACATGCTATATGCAAGCACTAAAAATTGTCAATCTAGACCAAAGAAGACCATGTCGACAATCTGTAACCATAGCAACAGCTTCAACTGTAATCAAGTCTAATCTCTGCTAATGTCATATTGATTTAAAACGGTACGTTTTTTTCCTTTCAACAACTTACTGACATTGCATCCACTTCCCAAAATCAGAACACTAAAAAGAAACAGCTGAAAATTATGAAGTTACCTACATCATTCCTAAGTTCCACAGGAATAATGAGTCCTATTTTTGAACAAAGCAAGTTTCATCATTGTGCAATGAAAACTTCCCAACCATTAAGAGGATTGTAATCCCCCTCTCTCTTCTAGTAAGAGATCATTCCCTTATATGTCACTCCCTACTGAGATCTACAGTAGGCTCTAAGGCACCAACCTATCTAAACAGATTGCAGCCTTACAAATGGATATAATGAGATTGACAGCATGGTTTATAGCTCACAGTTCCACTCCACACACCTCTCGGACATCAAAGTTCCTCTTAAGGTTAGTGCCAACTATTCCATACAATTCATCAGCAGGAAACAAAGGATCTTCAGAAGGCTCAATGGAAACCTGCAGAAATATAAAACAACCACATCAACCTGTTAAAAGACATTATTCAGGGTAACATAAGTCAAAATGCTTTTCAATAAAATAAAAAACAGAAGAACATAACCAACTCACATCCAATTTCTTCTGATAATTTAGATTCCTCACAATCTTCCTAGTTATGTGAAGGGCATGAGTATCATCCAAAGCATAGTAGTCGGATACTCCAGACTTTCTACAGAGTAAAGCACACTAAAATAATCAGAACAGGGAAAAGGAAAAGAAGTATCTTAAACCCCAAATATCTTCTCTCACTTAAGGATAGCATCATTTCACTTCCAAAATACTTCAATACATGTCATCTAATTTGATTCTCACAATGGCCGTGGCAGAACGGTATTATCCTTATTTCACAAACAGGAAAAACTGAGGTATACTTAAATTAAGTACCTTGCCCTAGGACCAGCAGTAGCTGTGTAAGAATCCACACCTTCTATTTCTTAATCTTGACCTTCTTCTACTAGACCAGAGAGCCTTGCTGATGAGGACTTCTATTTAATGCTCCTCCCATGCACCTCAAACAAAGCTGTATATGATTAAACTTCAACAACCACAGATGGCATAATGTAGTCCATAACAACAAAGTGTTTGTCACTAACTAACTAAGCTCCTAACAAAGATGCCAACTATGGTCTCTCATTTCAGAGAGACAGCTGAGGAGCACCTTACAAAGTTACACCCTAAGAGTAAGCTGCTATAGGTAACATACAAAGGCTTGAAGACCCTGTCCCTTGGATCAATGGTAAAACTGGGTATTGATAATAGAAGTGTGATAAGGGCCACTGAGGTTCCCATTCAATTTCAAGTTCGGTGTGAATGATGCATGGGCTTGCTCTATTAGTTTTATTCTGATTAGATGGCTTGTTATCTCACAGGTAGATATACTATGACTCTGTAATATAATATTAAAAATAACTGTAGGGGCACCTAGCTGGCTCAGTCAGTGGAGCATGTGACTCTTGATCTGGGGTTATGAAGTTCAAGCCTCACGTTGAATGGAGAGATTACTTAAAAATAAAATCTTTTTAAAAATAAATAAATAAGGGGTGCCTGGGTAGCTCAGTTGGTTAAGTGTCCAACTCTTGATTTTGGCTCAGGTCACAATCTCACCTCTACCCTACTCTACCCTGGCAGTGCAGAGCCTGCTTGGTATTCTCTCTCCCTCTCTCTGTGCCCCTCCCCTGCTCTCTCTCTTTCAAAATAAATAAACTTAAAAAAAAATGTTTTAACTAACTAAAATGATGATAAACACAGACAAAAATATGTACCTGAAAAATAAAATTTTTCTTCATTTTATGAGTAAGGACTAATCTGCTGCAATCTAAATCGTGATGATTGTGATGTCCTGTCTAGGGAAAAATGCCAAACCCTTGATAGATATTTCTTAGAAATGGGTTCTCACGGTGGTTTCAGGGCACTCTCTACCTCTGGACTGGGTGTTTCTAAATGAGAATAGAGACCGTGTTTAGTCCTGGCTACAGCCCCACACACGCTGCAAGTACTAGACCCTTCAGTTTTTTTAACTTAATACGACATTTTACAACTAACCATATCTTTTAAATGCTTCATACATAATGCCAGCTATAACTGCTGACTTCTAGCTGCACTGTAATAATTCAGTAAGCAAACAGCAGCAGAAGGAACTACTTCCAAATCAGTAAAATGCTTTCCTTTCAAAACTGCCTAGTATTTATGAAAACAGCAGGAAAGGGAAACCTTTGATGAGACACTATATAATGAAAGTCTTTATGTCAAATTAACTCCTCAGGACCACTAATCAAAGAGGTTTAAATATGGATTTACAAAGAGGAACCTGGGTGGCTCAGTCGGTTAAGCATCTGACTTTGGCTCAGGTCATGATCTCATGGTTTGTGGGTTCGAGCCCTGCATCGGGCTCTGTGCTGACAGCTCAGAGCCTGGAGCCTGCTTCGGATTCTGTGTCTCCTCTCTCTCTGCCCCTCCCCCCACTTATGCTCTGTTTCTCTCTCAAAAACAAATAAACATTAGAAATTTTTTAAAATATATGTATTTACAAAGACAGAGAAAACCCAAAGCAATCTATTACACTGTTAAAAAGAACAAAAACCAAGCCATCACCGCTTAATCATTGTCTCATGATTTTAAACAGGTTATTATTAATAATAATAGCTAGTAGCAATAGGGTGCTTAGCAGGCATAAGGCACTGCTAGGAGGTGGGAACTATTATTATCTTCATTTTACACATGAAGACATGAGGCTCAGGGAAGTACGTGGTTGGTCCAGTCACAACAGTAGTAAGGCAGTAAGTAAGTAAGCAAGTAGTAAGTAAGGCAAACAGAAGATGAATTCTGGAACCTACAGCCCAACTTGGCATACTGCCTACAGTGTTTATGGGCACCAGATAACTTTTTTTAAATCAAAAAAATTTTTACACTACTGCTCGTCCAATGATATCTTCATTTCCTTCTCCTGTTAAGCAACCACAAACAGTGGCAGTCCACCTTGTATTCCACCCACCTGTTCCACTGGCGTGCTCCTCCCTCCCGGCTGCCTGCCACGGCCTTCCTCCCTCCTCCTCCCACACCAACGTCTGCCTGCAACGGCCCACGCTATCGATCAGAGAGGACCACAGCAAGTCCGCTTACACGCATGTGCTCACCATAAAGAAACGAGTGCTCTGTTCCACGCATGCAGAACATACAACTTAGGTGTCCTAAGCACAACACCGCTCCCTTAACCACTCCTCCTATTGCCTCTAGTTGGAAAGCTGGAAGCAAGCTAGCATATTCATTTTGTAATTGCTTTTTAGCTCTTTGGTTTCTCTTATCTACGTAATGAAATTATTAATCCTGAGGGGAGAGACCAGGCCTGAAATTTTTCTGTGTTACTCACAACACTGAGTGCCATCAATCTAACCACAGTAAGCTCTCAGTGAGAAGGGAATGAAGGAAAAACTGAGGCAAACGTAGCTCCTTTCCCCAACTTTTCTTAAGGCGCAGTGGTGCTATTGACAGGAAAGTAGAAATGCTGTACCTGTCTTCTTTCTCCTACCTACTAGACTGCTCCCGTAGCCTCCTGCCTCTCTGGATTTGAGGTCTGGCAGCACAAAGAGGGGTTCATGCACCTGCCAAACCAGGGAGCTTGATGACGAGGTCTACCTGCAATTTATACCTGGCTTCTTTAGGGTACGGTCCTGGGCCCTCTTCTTTATCTACCCCCATCTTGGGGTGAGCTAGCTCAACTAGTCCCATGGGTTTAAATTCTACTTCTATGTTGACAACTCCCAATTAAAGATCTCCAGTGCTGATCTGGGAGCAGACTCTTATCAATTAACTGCCTGCTCAGCCAGCATCCCTACTTGGATGTCTCAAGCGCCTCTAACTTACCCGGTCCAAGAGGAATACCCGATCCCCCTGCCCCATCCTCAGATCTCCTCCTCCTCCTCCCATCTTCCCTGTCTCAGGAACGAAACCATGTCAAGTTATCACCTATGTTACCCCACTTTCCTACACCCCTTATATGACATCCATCAGCAAGTCCCTCAGTTCTGTCTCAAGGAAGCTTGAACCTGGTCACTCCCCCTACGTGCATGACCACCATAGCCACCAGCATCTCTCACCTATACTGCTGATAAAACCCCCCGAATTGGTCCCTCAGGTAGACTCATGCCAAATCCCTAAATGCTCTCTGTTTTACAGCCAGGGGGAGTTTTTCTGATGAAATATATCATAATAGCATATCTCTCCTTAAAACTCCTTAAAGTTCTCTTTAAAAAAAAGTCCAAATTCTTTAATGACAGGTTATGATATACAACAACAAAAATAGTAGCAGTTAACATTTATAGGTACTTACTTAAGGTACTATTTCAAGCAATTTATATGTATCATCTCAATCCTCACAAAACTCTAGGAGGTAGACAGTCTTCTTAGCCCTGAACTGTAACCCGAAATGACTAGACCAGTGACATGATGGAGCCAGCTCACGACTGACTCACAAGAGCCAAATGTGTGCACCTCTTCCTGATTCCACACTCAGTGGTGTCCTCTCAGGACCTTGCAATCAGCCTCGGTGGGATAATTTACATCAGGGGCATTGGCAGGTGCCACAAAGTAGGGCTTTTGCACCCCCCGCCCCCAGAGAACCAGCTGTTATGCACTTACTGCTGTTGAGAGTTTAGCTAAGCTACCTCATGGTAGATGGCTGCCTCAGCATCTACTTCGTTTGACTGAGTGGCCTGCAGGAACCTTAAACTCACTCCAGCACGCTCATGCGAGCACATGCTCTGGACAGCAGCCACAGAGCACAAGCACGTGTAAGTCCTGATATGACTCCCCCAGCGACCCTCGTGATCAACAGTCTCCCTGCCTCCCAGCTCCTTCCTGCATGCCTTATGTGCTCCTTAAAGAAGACCCATATGGAACTGAACGAAACTCCCATCTTTGGGTTTGAATGGACTAAACTAGCGCTAGACTGGGAACCCCAAAGTGCTCCAACATGGACCCTAAGAAAAACATGTGCTCAGGTTCTGCCTCTGTCTGCGCTCTGTCAACAGCTCCCAGCGTGGTCCCTCGAGGCATGCTGTGTACTTCTTCCAGGTTCTGTGAGTAATACACTTGTCCATTTCAATTTCTCTCGTGGTCTGTTGTTGAATCACAGCTCACCATCCAGCACATTGTGCTCCACTTAACAAATATTAATTTCACAAAGTCTTAATGCCTGCACGGCACTGGGTTAGATCCACCTCCTATATGCCCTTCCTATACTTCTTTGTGGACCTTATCACATGTACACATTTATATCATTTTTTGGCAATTACTTATCACCCACCTCCCTAAGATGTTAATAAGCTCTCTGAGGTCAAAGACAATGTCTACCTTATTATCTTGAATACCTGTAACAGTGTCTGGCACATAACCAGTGCTTGATGGATGTTTGTTAAAGAAATGAGAAACCTGTCTCTCCAGTCTTTCTAGGCTACAACAGAAAAGCTGATGTTCTAGCTTAGAAATGCAGCTCTACAGTTCAAAGAACTGAACCCTAAAACAGCAGCTCAAGAACCAATGGACTGTGGTCAGACCTGGCAAGTTTAACTCTTAGAAAAAATAATTAAACTTTCTCTTAAACGGACAAACAGGCAACAGTGAATCCTGGAAAGAAACAACGGCCTCTGTTTCACCTGCAGTGCAGATCGGCACCTCCAAGATCCTCAGCTGAGACCTCTTCTCCAGTCGCGGCTTTAACCTACAGCAGCGATAAAAGTCAGGGGTGAGTTTTGCCCATTGGAGAAATACGAATGCTTACCTACCATGCAAGTCTTCTAACCTGACTATGGCTAACACTCTTTCTTCCACAGAGCTAAGATTCTGTTTTCTTATTCCACCCACCTAGCAAACCTGCATAAAATGGTCTCTAGTCTACAGATGAAAAATCTGAACCCAGAGTCACCAGAGAATTTCCTCACAGCCCCTGAGCAAGTGAAAGAACCTGAGTTGAATCGAGGTATTTCTGGCCTGAGAAAGCCCACTCTCCTTCTCCTAACCTATGCATGTCAAAGCATTTGTGTCTGTGCATATGCTGTTCCCACTACCTGGGCTCCCTGCTCTCTGTCACGTACCTGAGGAATCCCCCTTCATTCTTTAGACCCCAGCTGCTCTATGTGGATTCTCCTGACCTGCCCAGGCCTCTTCATCATTAAGGAGTCTCCACAGCAATTAAAAGAACAATGCTTGTTCATCTGTGGTCCAAGAATACTCCACATACACCTCCAACAGGGCACCTATCAGATCGTATGTCAATAATCTGCACATGTCTCTATTGTCTCCTCCATACTGTGAGTTCCTTGATAACAGGAACTGTGATGTATTTGTCTTTGAATGCTCAATAAATTTAATGAATTAATGCCATTTTTGGCTATCCTGAAAAATTTCAGTAATTATCACAAACTCTTAAAGGTACAATACCTTTAAGATGGCAAAAAAAAAAGTCTCTAAGATTAACCATATCTAAGATTCAGCAGAATATGACCAAAAAGAAAGAAACTCAATTAATAAATTACGAATGACTTAATTACAGCCTGAGAAATTCTAACAGAAAAAAAAAAAATTATTTAGTGCTAAACGCCAACCTGATCCCTTAGGAATTGCTTATTGATTCCTACCTGTTTGGGTTGACTGATTTCTTTTTCTTCAAATAGAAACATGTTTTTATTAGAATAACGAATATTTATCTAAACTGCAATGTAGCAAGGACTTACTCCCTACCTCAGAAGCTCTGTCTTGGCTTAGCCAGTTAAGCATCTGACTCTTGGTATTGGCTCAGGTCATGATCTCACAGTTTGTGGGATCGGGCCCTGTGTCAGGATCTGCAATGATAGCATGGGATTCTCTCTCTTCCTCTCCCTCTCCCTCTGCCTCACCCTGCTCATACTCCCACACTATCTCTCTCTCAAAATAAATAAATAAACATTAAAAAAAAAAAAGCTCTGTCTTAAATAAAATATTATTGCACAGGGAAAAGTAACTAAAATTTTCACCTCCAATTATTCCACCCACAGGACTAAATTCTTGGTTCTCTTCTTCCCAAAATATTCATTGTAAAATAGCATTCAGCCCAGACAATAACTAATTATAAGAGGTGTCTGGATATTTAAAGTTGCAAAAAAGGAATAAACAACCATTATGTTCTATTTACTTATTTCCAGGGTTCTGACTAATATCAACTGATAAAATAAGGATTCGTCATTGGTTAATATTTACTGAACACCCACCCACAACATGTCAGATACTGTGACAGGTGCAAAGATGATAAAAATCAAAAACAGCTCAATCTACTAAACATTAAGTTCAGAGGACCGAAGAACAAAAAGATCCTTCAAAAATTGGTCTTATTATTATGCATTTTTCCAGCCACTTTAAGTGACTAAAAGCTATAGCAACGCAACCCCACATTATGCACAAAATCTTTTTCAATTTTCAATAAAACAAGTGTCAAAATTTAGAACCCTGAAGCGGATGAGGCTGCTGCTGCTTTTTTTTTTTTTTTTTTTTAAACCTGTAACCATGTCTTTCAGGGGGACACTACAGAACAGAGTCGAGTCGTCTAAGAGAACTGCTGACTTTGGCTGCCTCATTGCTCCTGGCTGAGGCACAGGGTAAATCTGAACCCACCGACTGGAGGACACTGCAACTGCACATTAGAAAAAGCTTTCTCTTGAAAACAGCTAGTGTTCTTCCATTATTCTCATGCTGCCTACAGTCCCAAAAAGGTGTCAGTCCCATCTTTACTCATTCTTTAAGGAAAAACAATACGAACTACTGAAAGTGTATACCCTTCACTAGACAAAGGTAAATTTTGAATGAATTCTCTCCTCTCATTACCCAACGACAGGTATCATATATAACTAGAAAAATATTAAAGAATAATTGATAACAGAAGCCTTTTGAATAATGCCTTCAGACTTTTATTACATATAAAATGGCAGCTCTTCAGGCTTACCTGATCCTCAATAAAATTTATTAAAAATGATTACAACCATTTGGAAAATACACGTTTTTCACATCAAAGCAAGCATAAGCTGTTTTCAACATAGGTTTTTTTTTTATTTTTTTTTTAATGTTTTTTTTTTTTTTAATTTTTTTTAATGTTTATTTATTTTTGAGACAGAGAGAGACAGAGCATGAATGGGGGAGGGCAGAGAGAGAGGGAGACACAGAATCAGAAACAGGCTCCAGGCTCTGAGCTGTCAGCCCAGAGCCCGACGCGGGGCTCGAACCCACAGACCGTGAGATCATGACCTGAGCCGAAGTTGGACGCTTAACCGACTGAGCCACCCAGGCGCCCCTCAACATAGTTTTTAAAATAAATTTGTGTTGGGGTGCCTGGGTGGCTCAGTCGGTTAAGCGTCCGACTTCAGCTCAGGTCACGATCTCGCGGTCCGTGAGTTCGAGCCCCGTGTCGGGCTCTGGGCTGATGGCTCAGAGCCTGGAGCTTGCTTCCGATTCTGTGTCTCCCTCTCTCTCTGCCCCTCCCCCGTTCATGCTGTGTCTCTCTCTGTCTCAAAAATAAATAAACGTTAAAAAAAAATTAAAAAAATAAATAAATAAAATAAAAAAATTAAAAAAAATAATAATAAATTTGTGTTACTATTCCAAAACCAAAGATGATTTTTTTGACAGAGTTTTAAAGCAATAAACTTACTCTCTGAGATAGAATTCACATACCATAAAAATCTCACCTGAAGAATAAAATTCAGTGTTTTTTAGTGTATTCACAAGAACGTGGAACCATCAACACCACCTAATTCTAGAAGTTTCATCACTCCCTAATGAAAGCCCATAGTCATTACAGACACTCCCCATTCTACCCTCCTCTTGGTCTCTGGCAACGACTAATCTATTTTCTGTCTCTACATATTTGCTTATTCTAAATATTTCATAGAAGCAGAATTACACAATGCTTTTCCTTTTGTGTCTGACATAATGCTTTCATGGTTTATGTTGTAGCATGTGTCAGAACTTACTCCTTTTTATGGCTGAATAATATTCCATTATATGGATATCACAGTTCTAGAATATCCTTGACATTCTTCCTCTTACCTAATAACATTCTTAGATTTCATTTAAATAATGGGACATTTTTCTAAGATGTAGTAATCACCTGTGTCTTCACCTACCCTCCCTTTATCCCTCTGAAGTCTGGGACCAGACTGTGACACAAGCACAGCAGAGTGAAGACAGCATTACTGAACAACACTGGAATGGAGCTGATCAAAGAAGGAATGGGGAAGAGTCTAGGATTACGTAATCCACTCCTCAGTCCTGCATCACAGGCAAGTGACCGTTAATGGTGTGCAGGAGCCCCCTCGCCGAAGGGCCCTGTGCTTTAGGGCTTAATGCTCAGTAGTTACCTACTGAAATTCTAATTTTATTTATTTATTTTTGAGAGAGAGAAAGAGAGAGAGAGAGAGAGAGAGAGAGAGAGAGAGAGAGAGAGAATATGCACATGAGCAGGAGAGGGAAGAGGAAGAATCTTAAGTAGGTCCCATGACCGTGAGATCATGACATCACCTGAAGTCAAGATTCAGACGTTTAACTAACTGAGCCACCCAGGTGCCCCAGATTTTCTAATTTTATCTTTGAATTTGTGTTCTGTAAATGAACAGTGATGGGGCTTATGTGCTGGGGTTCAGAACTCTTGCCTGGTCTGCCTCCTCCCACCTCGGTGGAAAGGGTTCTTGGCTCCCTGCTTCTCTGCCAACTGATCCCTGGGCACTGGGCTCTGCCCTATCTGCTCTTCCCTGCCCCTGCATGGCAACTGTTACACCTGCCCCCAGTGGGGGCCTGGTATGGGCACAGGGAGGATCAGGGGTCAGGCATGCACCCCCTGGCATCTCAGGGTGGAGCACAGCAGCACCGGCACGATCCTGGGCTGGCAGTGCTAAGGTGTATTCTCTAGCAGATGACTCAGTGGAGGTGGGAGCTAGGGGACAGCCTTTTGCCTCCGCCCATTTGGATACCAAGCACATCCTAGAGCAGAGGCTGTATACCCTTGGAGGTCATATGTCCATCAGGAGTTGAATGGTGGGCCCACTGGAAGCACGAGTGCCAGGGAAAGGGTGTATTCCATGTTGGAGAGAACATGTCCTTAAATAGCAAATAAAAAACACCGTGACAGATAAAGGTACGACAGAAGGAAAATGTTTTATATTTTAGTACCTTTAACAGTATTTTTTTCTTCCTTTTTGAACAAGGGGTCCTGTATCTTCATTTTGCACTGAGGTCTGCAAATTATATAGGTGGCCCTACAAGTGATTCATAAAGATTGCTAGTATTAGAAATTTAGAGCACCTCTCATAGCTATTCTACATTGTTCCTTTTTATAAAAACTTAACCTTTTTGAAAAGTAGTATTTTCACAAGGCTCAGAGAGCTAAAGATCTCAAAATGTTTATGTGCAGAAAAAAAAAAGTCAAAAGTGTCTCTCCCACCCCATTCCATCTCCTCTGCATTTAAACCATGTTTACTGTATCTTTTCTAGAGTTTCTATATGCATACACATTATATGCATATACATGCATTATATATATGCATAAATGTATAATTTCCCCATTTTACAAAAAAGTGGACATATGTGCAAGCACCTTGCTATTTTTTTTCACCTAACAATTTATCGGCTTGTTGTTGACCCTGACTCAAACAGTACTGCAATTTATGTAAAAGAAAAAATAAAAAAGGCACCTGGTGGCTCGGTCAGTTATATCTCTGACTCCTGATTTGGGCTCAGGTCATGATATCACGGTTTGTGAGTTTGAGCCGCTTGTCAGGCTCCACGCTGACAATATGGAGCCTGTATGGGATTCTCTCTCTCTCCCTAGATCTCTCTGCCCCTTCCCCACTCTCTCTCTAAAAAAAAGTGTGCTCAAGAAATTCATGTTGACTGAATTGACTCAAAAAAAAAAAAAGAAAGAAAAAAAGAAGTAAGTTTACTTCATCAGCCATTCAACAAATGATCCTGTGCCAATTGTGTATCCACATACAAAACAATGTCAGACTCCTTCTTTAAATCCTACCCACATGAACTCAAAATGGATTACAAACCTAAAAGAGCTAACACTATAAAACTGAGAAGAAACTGAAGTATTAAATCTCCATGATCTTGCAATATAGGCAAAGCCGTCACATATATGACACCAAGAGCACAAGCAAAAAGAGAAAAGCAATACATAAAGTGGACTTGATCAAACTTAAAACTGTGCATGCTTCAAAGGAAGATACCATTAAGAAAGTGAAGACAATCCATAGAGAGAAAATATGTGCAAATCACATATCTGAAAAGAGACTTGTATACCGAACATATCAAGAATTCTTACAACTCAATAAAGACAACCCAATTTTACAAATGGGCAAAGGATCTTGGGGCGCCTGGGTCGCTCAGCTGGTTAAGCGTCCAAATGTTGATTTCAGCTCAGGTCATGATCTCACGGTTCATGAGTTCAAGCCCCACTTTGGACTCTGAGCTGACAGGGCAGAGCCTGCTTGGATTCTCTCTCTGCCCTTCCCCCACGTGCATGTTCTCTCTCTCAAAATAAACTTAAAAAAAATAATAAAAGAATGGGCAAAGGATCTGAATAGACATTTCTCCAAAGAAGATACACAAATGACCAGCAAGTACATGAATGATGTTCAATATCATTAACCATTAGAGAAATGCAAATCAAAACCTCAATGAGGTACCATCCACTAGGATGGCTATCATCAAACACATACACAATAACAACTGTTGGCAAGGAAACGTAAAAATCAGAACCCTTACACACTGTTGCCAGGCATATAAAATATGCTCTGGACAGGTTGGTATTTCCTCAAAATGTTAACCTCAGAGTTACCATGTGACCTAGCAACTGTACTCACAGGTATATAACCACTATAAAAGGAAACATATCCATACAAAAACCTGGATGTGGGGGCGCCCGTGTGGCTCAGTCAGTTAAGTGTCTGACTCTTGATTTCAGCTCAGGTCATAATCTCACAGTTTGTGGGCTGGAGCCCTGTGTCGGGCTCCATGCTGACAGCACACAGCCTGCTCAGGATTCTCTCTGTCCCTCTCTGCCCCTCCTCTGCTCATATGTGTGTATGTGCTCGCACTCGCTCTCTCTCTTTCTCAAAATAAGTAAATAAACTTAAAAGAAGCTGGATGTGAATGTGCACGGCAGCATTATTCATAATACGCAAAAACTGGAAACAACCCACATGACTATCAGCTGATAAATGGATAAACAAAATGCAGCCTATCCATACAATGAAATATTATTCAGCAATAAAAAGAAATGATTTCTCAAAAAATTAAACACAAAATTATCACATGCTCCGGCAATTCCACTTCTGAGCATATACCCAAAAGAAATGAAAGCATGAAACTCAAATATATTTGTATACTCATGTTCACAGTAGCACTATTCACAACACCCTCAAGTGGAAGCAACCCAAAAGTCCACTGATGGATGACTGAATAAACAAAATGGTATATACATGCAATGGACTATTACTCAGCCTTAAAAAGGAAGTTCTGACAATGCAACAACATAGCGAATCTTGAGGACCTTATCCTAAGTAAAATATGCCAATCACAAAAGGATACATACTGTATGACTGTACTTGTACAAGGTACCTACAGCAGTAAAACTCATAGAAAAAGTAGAATTGGAGTAGCCAGGGACAGTGGAGGTTGGGGAGAATGGGGAGTTAGTGTTTAATGGGTACAGATTTTCAGTTAGAGCAGATGAGATACTGCTGGAGGTGGATGGGGGTGATGGTTGCACAACAAAGTGAATACACTTAACGCCACAAAACTGTGTCTTTAAAAATGGTTAGAATGGTAAAATTCATATTATGTATATTTTACTTCAATCAATCAATCAATCAATCAATCAAAACTATGTTCTTACCAACGGGGGTCCTCCCAAGAAAATGGTGCCCTGCTTGCGTACAATGATGTTTTCATCAGCCATTGCAGGCACATAAGCACCACCTGCCGTACAGGAGCCCATGACCACCGCTATCTGCAATCCAAGCAGACAAGAAACCCCTGAGGTAAGGCTCAAACAGTTAATTATAGTCTCTGGATCTACAGTTCCATAAACGTTGCAGTACCAGGAGATATTACTAGCTGGTCCCTATAGTTCTTTTTAAAAATGGTCCTCCGAATGTTTGGAATAGTTTCTTAACTACTTCTATCAAAGCATTTTGAAGGGCTTAGATCACATTTTTTACAAAATTTATGGACAGTCTCCCTGTGAGAGAGAAGACTGGCCATTTAGACCATTAGCCTGATCGACTTAATTGAGAGGAGAACCTCCACAAGCCACCCAAAGATTAGCAAAACTGTGTTGAAACTAATAATGTCTTCTCAACAACTACCACTTACCTCACTGGAATACTGAAATAATTCTCCAAGTGAGTGTTAATATTTTGTGTAACACTGAATATGGTACGTTCTAAATATAAAACTAACGTTAGCATCAAAGTTGAAAATCTTGCTCAAAAGAAAGTCAATTGTGTACAACCTGGGTGATGTGTACCTGAGTATTCGCAGTATTATTTTCCCTACTTTTATGGGTATTTAAAATTTTCAATAATAAAGCTTTAAAAACAACTCTTGCTTACAGATTAATAAGACACAAAGAATAATAAATATGGGTTTGGCTGATTATGTCTAAGTCGGCATAAATAATATCAGAGAAAATTTTTAAAAGTATGTAATGGCTATTTTCTTAAATTACCATATGAAAGCAGTTTTTGCTACTAATTCCAATATCCATTCTAGCAGTTTTCTTACAGTCATACAAATACCCACTTTGAAATGAAAATGCTACACTAGTATCAATCCAAAGATGCAAGACAGCACGAGTTAACATTTTTCCATCTAAATGGCAGTCACAAAAAGTATTTTTCCCTATTTCATGTATGTTATTAAAAATGGCTGCAAAATCGCACTGCCAACATATTACAAGTATTTATCACGCATTGTGTTTGCTTATCAATCAGAAGTTTATTTTCGAAGTATCTATGGCTAGAAAAGTTCTTGAACAAGGAAAGAAGCACCGGAAACATTCATTGTGACAGTGTTCAAGAAAACGAAGATAGCAAATAACCAACACATCCATCGACACAGCATTTTGAACCAATACACCAACTGTCAATAAGTAAGTTCTTAAAAAATCTGAGGGAAAAAAACAAATGATCTTAACACTTCATAAATCCGTATGGAGGGTACATGAGTGTTCCATTCTGTTACTAAACTATTCTCTGTTCTTTCTGCATTTTTGAAATATTTTATGGGCTTTTTTTTAAGGTTCTATCAGGAGTAAAGGACATGATTTCACCTTATCAGCCTGTTCTCTGTACACGAACAGCAGATACAGTTCAAACTATTTCAGTACCAAAAAATAAAAGTCAAGGAAGTAGAGAAGAGTCACAGTGAAGTAAAAATCTAAAAAGGGACAAATTTCAAAGCCCTGAAGAACTAAACAGGCATAGCAGGGTTCCATGAAAACAAACTGAAAGCAAAAGAAAGCAATAGCAACTGTCAGCAAATATTCAGAGACCAAGGATGGGAGGCAGGGTAGCTGGTAAACAAGGAAAGAAGAATCTGTTTGTCAAAAGGTAGTAAGATAAAAATGAGGGAAATGAAGCTGAATGCCATCATGCCATCTCAGGGGGAGAAAAGACCTATCAGTTTGGTAGAAAAGTTTCACAAGTGAATCGCTAACAAATTACTAGTGCATCTATGCTAGGGAATTCTGCCATATTCCTAAGGGCACTTCAGATGCGGTTTTTTCCAAAGCATTTCCAAAGCCAAGGAAACCAACAATCCACTTCTCTTACACGAACTGATAATGGCCTCCACCGATCCCTGACTCTTGGTATCCGCGTCCTATATAATCTGGTAGCATGCTTCTAATACATAGATTATAGCAAGTGTCACTCCTGTGATCAAGTTATGAGAGACTCTGTCTTCCACCTTGCTGGCTCCCTCTCTTGCCCACCTGCCTGTTCACCCTAATGCATCTAGCTGACATGTGGTAACTTACTCTATACGGATGCCCACTTGGGAAAGAACCTAGACATGCTTCTGGCCAACAACTTACAAGAAAATGAGTGAGACCTGCAGAGAACTAAATCATGCCAACAACCACGTGAGCAAGCCGGGGCAGACCCTTACTAATGGAGACTGAAGAGGACTGCAGCCACATGAGACCCAGAGCTAGGGGATCCGGCTCAGCTGTGCTCAGAGTTGTGCCCCATAGCAACTGTGAGGTAAAAAATGGTGCTTTCAACTACCAAGTTTTGGGGTACTCTGTTCTGCAGCAATGGATAACTATCGCAGAGATCAAAAAGCATCTAAAGTAACTACAACTGAAGCACATCTGAAGCCTTGGGACGGTCTTTGCTTAGAAGTACTTTGCTGTTGGTGCACCTGGGTGGCTCAGTCGGTTGAGCGTCTGACTTGAGCTCAGGTCATGATCTCACAGTTCATGAGTTCGAGCCCCACATAGGGCTCTATGCTGACAGGTCAGAACCTGGAGCCTGCTTCAGACCCTGTGTCCTCTCTCTCTCTGTCCCCCCCCCCCACCCCGCCCACCTTGTGCTCTGTCTCTGCCTCTCAAACATGAATAAACTTCAGCTCAGGTCATGAGTTCGAGACCCCATCAGGCTCTGGGCTGACCAGTCAGAGCCTGGAGTCTGCTTCAGATTCTGTCTCCCTCGCTCTCTGCCACTCCCCCACCCACGCTCTGTCTCTGCCTCTCAAACGTGAATAAACATCAAAAACAAAACAAAAAAACCAGAAAATACTTTAAAAAAAAGTTCTTTGTTGTTGCTGCCCTTCAGTAAACCATTCCCCTATTGCAGAAATGGGAGACAGTCCATGAACAGAATGCTATACCATCCCAGAGAGTAATGAAAAACCAAAAGACATGGGTAAACATTGAAACCATTTTGCTAAATGAAAGAAACCACTTATTATATGATCCCTTTCACATGAAATGAATAATAGGCAAATCACAGAGTCAGATGAGTGCTTGCGAGGGGCTGGAGAGACTGGATTGAAATAAGCAGTGACTGTTAATGGATATGGCATTTCCTCCTGGAGTGATGAAAATGTACTAGAATTGCCTCAACTCAGGGAATATCCTAAAAACCACTGAACTGTACATATTAAATGGGTGAATTGTATGGTATGTGAATTAGATCTTAATAAAGCTATTATAAAATTTTTAAAAAAAGAGCTGGAATTATTAAGTATATAAGAATCAAAATTCTCAAATTTTATCAATAAGAAACAGGCTAGGGGTGCCTGGGTAGGTCAGTCGGTTAAGTGTCCCACTCTTGGTTTCAGCTCAGGTCATGATCTCATGGTTTGTGGGTTTGAGCCCCATGTTGGGTTCTGTGCCAACAGTGTGGAGCCATCTTGTGATTTTCTCTCTCTCTCCCTCTCTGCTCCTCCCCTGCTCACGTGCTCTCTTTCTCTCTCAAAATAAATAAATGTAAAAAAAAAAAAAAAAAGAAACAGGCCACGCTAGTCACAAGTATCTCATAGACATTAAACTTAGCATCTCTAAAGCAAATTCTGATAAAAGAAAAATTAAATAAAAGAACCTAGATTAGAGAAGTCACCACCGTTGCAGAATGTCCTCTTCTCATCGTTTAATTCTAAGCCATTCGCTTACTTGCAGAACAGGGTGAATGTCCATCAAAAAGAGCCCTGCCACTGCGTCTGCTCCTTCTTCTCACAAAGCACAGGAACCCCAGGGCCAAACAGCTCTAACGGCCTTCCCTGTCCCAAAGCATTTGTCTGTGGTACAACAAGGATCTCACGCTGAACCATGCTGGACAAATGATGTAGACCCCAAGGAAGAAAATTCTGCTGCTTTCTCTATTAAGAAGACATTAAAAGGACATAAGTAAGAGGTGTGAACATAACGTATACTGAGCACACTCAGGGTATAGGCTTGTGTTGGGGGCACAACACATGCACCAAATCAGGGGAGACATTAGAGTGACTCTCATGTGCATCAGAACACAGGACAAGTCCCAAGAACTCCACTGAGAGGCTACAGTCCACCCAGTCACCCATGAGGTGGGCTTCCTGCAATGTGGACAAGCCAAGAGGTCTCTCCCACAGGGTGAGGAGGTCCATGGTGACTCAAGACTTAAATCAAGACCAAGAAAGCAGCAAGAAGGCTAAGAAGGATGTGTAACTGACTATAACACTGCCTGCCATCACTACCACAGAAGGCACAAACAGAAATTTTGAGTAACAGGAAATGAGATGCAGGGAGCCTGGGTGGCTTAGTCAGTTGAGTACCTGACTCTTGATCTCAGCTCAGGTCTTGATCTCAGGATTGTGAGTTCAAGCCTCATGTTGGGCTCTGTGCTGGGCATAAAGCCTATTTAAAAAATAAAAAATAGGGCGCTGGGTGGCTCAGCTGGTAAGGCATCCAACTCTTGATTTTGGCTCAGGTCACGGTTCATGAATTCGAGCCCCACATCGGAGTCAGCGCTGGTGGCAAGAGCCTGCTTAGGCTTCTCTCTCTTTCCCTCTCTCTCTGCCCCTCCCCCACTTGTGTTCTGTCTGTCTCTCTCTCTCTCCCCTCCCCTCTCTCAAAATAAACTTAAAAAAGTAGAAATAAAATAAACAAAAAATAAAAAACTCTTTTAAAAAAGGAAATGAGATTCTACAAAACAGAAGTAAGAGTCTGCAAAAACTTCAGACAAAATTTCATTACCCTCCAGGTCTTGCCTAAACAAAGAGAGACTGGTTCTCATTGCACCAAAACCAAATTACATATTGTAGGTCAGCAGGCTGCCCTACAGAAAGGGTCTCTGAGAGAGAGTCAAGAGGTTTTATACCTAATTCTGAAAAGCTGTGTGACCTCTAGACCTCTATCCTTCCACTGAGAAATTGCAGAAGACTATCCAGTTCAAAGGTACACGGTGATAAATGTAATATAACTTACAGGGGGGAAACGTTTCAGTTGCTTGGTAGAAAAGCCATTAAAAGTATAATATGTTTTTAAATCTCTCTTCTTTTTCGATTTCAAGTTAATGTGGAAAGCAAATACTGCCTATATCACATTTTCTTCCTCTACCTACAGAGCCTCCATTTAAAAAATAAAAGTCACATGATACTCTATATGGAAAACCCAAAAGATTCCACCAAAAAACTGCTAGAACTGATTCATAAATTCAGCAAAGTTGCAGAATATAAAATCAATGCACAGAAATCGGTTGCATTCCTGTACACCAACAATGAAGCAACAGAAAAATAAATCAAGCAATCGATCCCATTTACAGTTGCACCAAAAACCATAAAATACCTAGGAATAAATCTAACCAAAGAGGTGAAAAATCTATACACTGAAAACTATAGAAAGCTTATAAAAGAAATTGAAGAAGACACAAGAAAATGGAAAAGATTCCATTCTCCTGGATAGGAAGAACAAATATTGTTAAAATGTCAATACAACCTAAAGCAATCTACATATTCAATGCAATCTCTATCAAAATAACACCAGCATTCTTCACAGAGCTAGAACAAATAATCCTAAAATTTGTATGGAACCAGAAAAGACCCCAAATATCTAAAACAATCTTGAAAAAGAAAACCGAAGCAGAAGGCATCACAATCCCAGACTTCAAGCTATACTACAAAGCTGTAATCATCAAGACAGTATGGTACTGTCACAAGAACAGACACTCAAATCAATGGAATAGAACAGAGAACCCAGAAATGGACCCACAAACATATGGGCAACTAATCTTTGACAAAGCAGGAAAGACTATCCAATGGAATAAAGACAGTCTCTTCAGAAAGTAGTGCTGGGAAAACTGGACAGTGATATGCAGAAGAATGGACCTGGGCCACTTTCTTACACCATACACAAAAATAAACTCAAAGTGGATGAAAAACCTCAATGTAAGACAGGAAGTCATCAAAATCCTCGAGGAGAAAGCAGGCAAAAACCTCTTTGATCTTGGCCACAGCAACTTCTTACTCAATACGTCTCTGGAGGCAACAGAAACAAAAGCAAAAATGAACTATTGGGACCTCATCAAAATAAAAATCTAATGCACAGTGAAGGAAACAATCAGCAAAACTAAAAGGCAACTGACAGAATGAAAGAAGATATTTGCAATGATATATCAGATAACAGGTTAGTATCCAAAATCTACAAAGAACTTATCAAACTCAACACCCAAAAAGCAAATAATCCAGTGAAGAAATGGGCAAAAGACATGAATAGACACTTCTCCAAAGACATCCGGATGGCCACCCGACACCTGAAAAAAATGCTCCCTCCACATCAGTCATCATCAGGGAAATACAAATCAAAACCACAATGAGATATACCACCTCACACCTGTCAGAATGGCTAACATTAACAACTCAGGCAATAACAGATGTTGGCGAGGGTGAGGAAAAAGAGGATCTCTTTTGCATTGTTGGTAGGAATGAAAGCTGGTACAGCCACTCTGGAAAACAGTATGGAGGTTCCTCAAAAAACTAAAAATAGAACTACCCTACGACCCAGCAATTGCACTACTAGGTATTTATCCAGGGATAAAGATGTGCTGTTACAAAGGGACACAGGCACTCCCAATGTTTATAGCAGCACTATCAACAATAGCAAAAGTATGGAAAGAACCCAAATGTCCATTGATGGATGAATGGATGCAGAAGATGTGATATATATACACCTACATACACACAATGGAGTATTACGCAGCAATCAAAAAGAATGAAATCTTTAAAATTAAAAAAGATACAACAACAACAACAACAACAAAAAAGAATGAAATCTTGCCATTTGCAACTACGTGGATGGAACTGGAGGGTATCATGCTAAGCGAAATTAGTCAGAGAAAGACAAGTATCATATGACTTCACTCATATGAGGACTTTAAGAGATAAAACAGATGAACATAAGGGAAGGGAAACAAAAATAATATAAAAACAGGGAGGGGGACAAAACATAAGAGACTTTTAAATATGGAGCACAAACAGACGGTTCCTGGGGGGTTATGGGAGGGGGGGATGGGCTAAATGGGTAAGGGGCATTAAGGAATCTTCTCCCGAAATCATTGTTGCACTATATGCTAACTAATTTGGATGTAAATTAAAAAAAAAAAAAAAACTTTTAAAAAGGCATAAAATTCACGTATCAGTTCATTAACTCTCCAAAATTTAAATCACAATCAATTATACTGACCGATCACACCACTGATTCTAGAATACTCATGCTTATCTGTGCTAAATAGATAGGCTAAAATGTGCACAGAAAACAAAAAGTCCACCTTATCCAGAATATCCTGTTTCTTCCTTTTTATCAGCCTCAAAGCAATCAGTGATTTTGTTCCCTAGGCCCTATTTGACAACATGGACAAGCTGAAATGCATTTTTGAAATAATGGGCAGCCCTTGGGGCACCTGGGTGGCTCAGTGGGTTATGAATCTGACTTTGGCTCTCAGGTCATGATCTCATGGTTTGTGGATTCAAGTCCCACATCAGGCTCTGCACTGACAGTTCATAGCCTAGAGGCTGCTTCAGGTTCTGTGTCTCCCTCTCTCATGCCCCTACCCCACTCATGCTCTCTTTCTCTCTCTCAAAAATAAATAAACATGAAAAAATAAAAATAAAATAAATAAAATAATGGGCAGCTCTTTCTGCCCATGGGTCTTATCCGTGTTCTTTAATAAAACCGCCTTTCGGGTGCCTGGGTGGTTCAGTTGGTTAAGCATCCAACTTTGGCCCAGGTCATGATCTCATAGTTCATGGGTTCGAGCCTCGCATTGGGCTCTGTGCTGACAGCTCGGAGCCTGGAGCCTGCTTCAGATTCTGTGTCTCCTCTCTCTCTGCCCCTCCCCCGCTCATGCTCTGTCTCTCTCTGTCTCTCAAAAATCAATAAACGTTAAAATTTTTTTTTAATAAATAAATATTTAAAAAATAATAAAACCAACTTTTCTGAACGGAAAAAAAAGATATACAGTGCCTGTCTTAACTAAGTCCCTCAAAACAATTACCATGATCTGAAGCAAAGAAAATAAATTTCAAAAATAATGAGCTAAGCCAAGAGGGTGGAAATGGGGATAGGGAAGGAGAGAAGGAAGCACGGACACCTGGAATAATTTTAAGTACGTCTCCAAAAGAAGAACAAACAGGCAGACACGCGAAGGAAAAACAGGAGCTGCACCTCCACATGGCTAGATGAATAACTACTATTTCAGAAGAAATATACTGTTAGTCACAGTGGAAACATTTTGTTCCTGGTGCACTAAAGGATTACAGTCAAACAGGATGATGCAGCAGGGCAAAGATCCAGCTAGACCAGACCACCACTAAGTTTTAAATTATTTTAAATTATTTTAAATTATTTTTTTTTTTTGACAGAGAGACACGTGAGCAGGGGAGAGAGGCAGAGGGAGAGAGAATGTTAAGCAGGCTGTATGCTTACCATGGAGCCCAAGGCGGGGCTTGATCCCACGATCATGACCTGAGCCAATATCAAGAGTAGGACGCTCAACCCACGAAGCCACCCAGGCACCCCGTCCACTAATTTTAAAAATTAATGCTAATGTGAGACCTAAGAAAACAAAGATCCCTCCTCTGAAGAGAATTATATGCCTCACACTTCAAAAGCCAGCAACGTGGAGCCACAATACAGAAAAAGAAGCAATGTTTCCAAGATTATCAAGACTTCAGGGGCACCTGGGTGGCGCAGTCGGTTAAGCGTCCGACTTCAGCCAGGTCACGATCTCGCGGTCCGTGAGTTCAAGCCCCGCGTCAGGCTCTGGGCTGATGGCTCGGAGCCTGGAGCCTGTTTCCGATTCTGTGTCTCCCTCTCTCTCTGCCCCTCCCCCGTTCATGCTCTGTCTCTCTCTGTCCCAAAAATAAATAAAAAATGTTGAAAAAAAATTAAAAAAAAAAAAAAAAAGATTATCAAGACTTCAGCCATGGGTTTAGAGAAAGCCCAGGTGAGGTATCCTCAGGACATGAGACTCCAAGTAAGACCACCAGACACCTGTATGCCAAGTCTTTAAACTTCAAAAACAAAAACACAAGTTCTAAAATACACCAGAAAGGAGGGAAAGATGACAAGAGAATACAGATGTAGGTAGGTGTCTTATGTAACTGCCTTTTCTCCTTGAGAGCAAAAACAAAAATTTTAAACCTTCCAGGTCGGCAAAAATCTGTCCACATTTTTACCACTGCAAAGATACAGGAAATAACAGAGATATGATTGTCAAGAGACATGTATCTTAGAAATAAGTGGATAAGTGGACCTATAATGGGCAAGGTTAATAACATTAAATAAAAACCAACATTGGGGAGGAAAGAAGGAACTGAACAAATAAAGAAGCTAGAGTTCCCTATCAAAATGCACATGTAATATAACTGGAGTTAAACAAGTGATTGCTTCATGTAATAAAGTATATGGATAAAAATTTAAAAAAAATAAAGTATAAGAACTTGTTTTTATCCATCCAAACCAAGGCCCCAGTAAATAATAAAACATACATTAAAATGTAAGATATACTCAGTACATCAGATATCACTTGAATAGTCATAAAGAGTTTCACTCTTCTTTTTTTTTTTTTTTAACGTTTATTTATTTTTTAGACAGAGAGAGGCAGAGCACAAGCAGGGGAGGGACAGGGAGAGAGGGAGACACAGAATCCAAGGAAGGCACCAGGCTCTGAGCTGTCAGCACAGAGCACAATGCAGGGCTCGAACTCATGAACCATGAGATCATGACCTTAGCTGACGTTGGGACGCTTAACCACTGAGCCACTCAGGCACCCCAAGAGTTTCATTTTTTAAATAAATATTGACTAAGTACCTTCTCAGGGAAATGTGTGAGGATATAAAGATTTATCTGATGGTGTCTCTTATCTCAAGAGGCTTAGAGTCTAGTGAGGGAAATTAGGATATATCTAGATAAAAGGAATATATGTCATTATTAAGGTATAGCTCAAAGAGAAGCCTTCCTGCAAGAGATGGCATCTGAGATGCATTTGGAAAATGGACTGGAGACTTAGACTGCAAGGAATGGGGAAGAGAGGGCCCAGCATGGACCTGAGCAGTCATGAAAGGCCATGGTACATATGAAGAACAGTGAGTGGTTCAGACTGACAGTGGGCAGTAAGGCCAGAACTTAAGATCGGAACTAGACCACAAGGGGTCTTATGTACCAGGCTAATAAGTCTGAAGTCTGTTTTGTAGAAATTATGGTTTTGAGCCAGGAACCAGATAAAGAGTAATGCTACAGTAACATGTACAGTGAACAGAAAAGGAAAGACTAGGTAGTCAGGAACACAAGGCAGGTGAAGGTAGTGCCACACTGTTAAGTAGTAATGTGGGCCCAAACTACCCATGGTGATGGCAGTAGGAATGGAGCTGAGAGGGCCAATCCAAAGGTAAAAATCGACAGGTCTTTGTCAAAGGTTTATTATGTATTGATTATCTGTCCAGCACCAGAGGAGCTCCTGGGGATACAAAGATGAGAAATATATAGACAGAGAGATTTATATATCTATATATAGATACACACACACACACACACACACACATATACATTTTTTTTTTTTTTTTTACCAAAATGATCAGGTAGGGGCAGGTAGGGGATAAAGCAGGCAAGAGTCAAGGATGACACCAAGGTTTCAATCCTAGGGAAAAGCTCAAGAAGGAAGTACCATCAAGAGCAAACAGGGACACGGGTGAAAGAACCGTCAGTAGAGAAGTGAATGTGCTCAATGTCTAGTTGGAGCCCCTAAGTACCAAAGGGAAATCCACAAAGACAGGAGAACCTCCCAAAGTGCAGAGAGAGGTCAGGAAAGATCACGGATAAGAAAGGGATGTCATTAGAGTTTATGAAACCATTAAGGACAAGTTCCTGGGTGGAGAGGATTAAACGGAGAGCCTGGGGGAATACGGAAAGCCAGTGGCACAAAGCCTAAGGAGGATTTCAGGAAAGGGAACAAAAGAGGTCATGTGGAGTAAGAATCTGGGCTCTAGGGGTGCCTGGGTGGTTCAGTCAGTTGAGGGTCTGACTTCAGCTCAGGTCATGATCTCACGGTCTGTGAGTACGAGCCGTGCGTCTGGCTTTGTGCTGACAGCTCGGAGCCTGGAGCCTGTTTTGGATTCTGTGTCTCCCTCTCTCTCTGCCCCTCCCCCATTCATGCTCTCTGTCTCAAAAATAAATAAACATTAAAAAAAAAAAAATTAAAAAAAAAAAAAAAAGAATCTGGTCTCTAGGAGGCTAGTAGGACCTCCAAAGGCAGTAGGTTTTATGGAGTGAACAGTCAGGAACAAAGGTCCTAGGTCAGTTTTTAAGGAGTCTGCTGATCCAGGGAAGGAGGGAAGCTTCAGGGAACAGAAGAAGCTAGCAAAGGTCCTTTTCTTTTGTCACGGCTTTTGGTGCTTTTTCTTTTTCCTTTAAAAACAGAGGAAGTTGGGGCACATGGGGTGGCTCAGTTAAGCATTGGACCCTTGATTTCAGCTCAGGTGGTGATCTCACAGTTGGTGGGTTCAATCCCCTCTGCACTGACAGTGCAGAGCCTGGTTGGGATTCTCTGTCTCCCTCTCTCTCTGCCCCTCCCCACTTACAATCTCAATCTCTCTCTCTCTCTCTCTCTCTCTCTCTCAAAAGAAATAAATAAAACAAAAAAATGCAGAAGAAGTCAACACAGTTATTGACTGTGAGAAAAAAAAGTGGATGAGAAAATATTAGAGTAAGAGAGAGAAGAGGAATAAATGATGAGGCACAAAGGAGGGGTTGGCATTAGGATTATAAATGAAAAGCTTAGCCCTGGAGAGGAAGAGGGACAACTGTTTCTAGGATAAAAGAAGGCAAAGTCACAAAGTTTTTAGTACAAAAGTGCTCGCACACAGCCTGACTTCTTCAGTTAAGTATGAAGCAACAGCTACAGTGCAGACATCGGGTTTAGGGCTCATTTACTGGGGAAAAGATCAGAATAGGCACTATGGAAACTAGTACACAAGAGAAATTGGAAATTTTCCTCAAATTCCAAGAGGTTTCTAAGAATAGAGGTAAACCTATTCTGCCTGGGCTGATGGCTCGGAGCCTGGAACCTGTTTCCGACTCTGTGTCTCCCTCTCTCTCTGCCCCTCCCCCGTTCATGCTCTGTCTCTCTCTGTCCCAAAAATAAATTAAAAAAAAATGTTGGGAAAAAAAATAAAACAAAATGCCATGGTAAGAATTACATATTATGTAATGCAAGGACCCTCTGTGCACAAGTGAGCAAAGCTAAAGTTTCTATTTAGATATATAAAGCACAAAGTCACTGCATAACATAAAATATATAATAAATGCCAACAATGCACTATATCAATAGAAAATAAAGATGAGATACCATAACTGTGAGAAAAGGCTAATTCATTAGAATATTACTAAAAACACTACAAACTTAAGAAATTCAGGAACAAAACATAAACAAAGCACAAGCATCGGTGTTATGAAGTATTTCAGATTAAAGATTACAGAATAATAAATACTTTAACCTAATATCCAGTCTTAACAAATCTTGACATTTGGCCAAATTTACTTCAGATTTGTGTTAAGGAAATAAAATATTTCAGAAATAGTTGAAACCTCCTGCCTTCCCCCCTTTCTCCTCCCTCCCGCCTCAAAGGTATCCATTGTCCTAAAGCTCTGTGTATGATTCCCATGTACATTTTAAGATAAAGTAATAGATTTTTTTGATGGTTTTAACATTTACATACAAAGCAAATGACTATGCATTTATTCTATTATTTTTACAGACTATTTATGTTGATGAGTGCAACTCTAGTTCAACTCTAGTTCATTCATTTTAATAGCTACAAATGGTATTATTCATCTCCCAATAATGGTCATGTAGGTCATTTGTTAACTTTTGCTAGGACAATGCTACAACAATCTTTTTTGCTCATGTCTCCTCATTCAGACACCAGAATGTCTCAAAGTGTAGTCCTAAAAAAGCAACTACTGGGGCACCTGGGTGGCTCAGTCGGTTAAGCGTTGAACTTCGGCACCGGTCATGATCTCACAGTTTGCGGGTTTGAGCCCCGCATCAGGCTCTGTACTAGCAGCTCAGAGCCTAGAGCCTGCTTCGGATTCTGTGTCTCCCTCCCTCTCTCTCTGTCCCTCCCCTGCTCATGCTCTGTCTCTCAAAAATAAATAAATGTAAAAAAAATTAAAAATTAAAAAAAACCAATTACTCAGTGTCCTTTCTTTTGACAAACTCTTTTCCTTTAGTGAACAGCCTTTATTAAAACATAAAAGCATGTCCATAATTAAGAGAATAATCTGACCTTAAGGCACTTTCTGTGGGGGGAAAAAAAAATCTACATTCTGTGTTAAATTCTGTTTTAAATCATCTCAGGCTATCTAGCTGGCAAAGGCATTTGGAGCAAAAAAACAATACCTTTCATTAATGAGAAGTTACCTGTGCAATATTTTGAGAAGACATAATTGCCTGATTATAGAATATACGGCCAAAGTGATCTCGATCTGGAAATATTTCTGCTTGCCAAGGTAAGTTTGCGCCTCCTGAATCAACTGAAGACAAGGGAAATAACAGAAATAAGTACGTCTGAATGAACGAAACATGCTGTACAAAGGAAGACGTGTACCACTGACAGCAACAGTTCTTCATCACATTCACACAAAACTTGCCCTATCACCGTTCTGAACTATTCAACAGGATCTTTCTCCAGTCCCCCAACGCAGCCAAAAAATTCACTGTTTTCATCAAATCCATTAGGCTCTCCTCCCTGTGCAAAATTCCACTTGAAATATTTAGGACATTCTCTCCTTTGAGGACCAGCTAAAGCCCCAGAAACACCACAAATTTTTAACCAGTTCAGCTAAAAAAAAAAAAAAGTATCTTTCTTTCTTTTAAACCAATGCAAAGCCACATGCAGAATTCATGTGACAGTTTGTCACATAGTGTCTCTGGGACTGTTTATACTGCAGGGCTGAGTGGGGGATAAGAAGGTCAGCTGAATTTGGAAGAGAGCTTGGTTACTTCATATCTGTGTGATTACCGACATGTCCTAGCCATTCTATGCTTCCTGTTCCTCACCTGTGAAATCAAAATAACAACGGTAGCTCTCCCAGGAAGCTATTCCTGGGGTGACATGAAATAATGTATAAAAAGCGCTTACTTAGTTCAGCACAGAGTGAGTGCAAATAGCAATGCTGTGAAAAGTTAGCTAGTCCTATGCCCACCACTCTTGCCTACAATCATCATGTCTTTTGTTGTTATTTAGTACATGACATCCTGTCTCTGGTGCATTTAAGCTTGCCCAAGATGGGGACAACATAATACTCTTTACTCCATTACCTACAGTGTTTGGCACAGCACCTGTAAACAGTAGGGCCTCATTTGCTGTTTTCTGTATGTGCAAAACAAAGTTCACACTGTGAGTCACCCAGGTAAATGCACTTTTGCAGCGAAAAAAATCTCTAAGTCAGTACCTGTACAAACACTTGCAAAAATGAACAATATATATATGCTGGTATTTCACCAAACTAAACCATTATCCAGGCAGTGCCAATTTTAAACTGCCTTGCTTTTATGTTCCTTTTGAAATACCCTTAGATTTAAGTGTATTTTAATTTCAAATATAAATTTACTTTCATTAAAAATTAAATTTCTTGGGGCGCCTGGGTGGCGCAGTCGGTTAAGCGTCCGACTTCAGCCAGGTCACGATCTCGCGGTCCGTGAGTTCGAGCCCCGCGTCGGGCTCTGGGCTGATGGCTCAGAGCCTGGAGCCTGTTTCCGATTCTGTGTCTCCCTCTCTCTCTCCCCTCCCCCGTTCATGCTCTGTCTCTCTCTGTCCCAAAAATAAATAAACGTTGAAAAAAAAAAAATTAAAAAAAAAAAAAATTAAATTTCTTAAATTGCATTTGCTGAAAATTATATACATACTCAAGCATTTAAATTAGTACCTAGCACTCAAGAGATCCATAAATATTAACTATTATTTTCTCACAGTTTGAACTCATTAAGGTTAAGACAAAAAGAAAATATATAGAAGAAAAAAATCTACACCCATGTAGAGAAAAAACTGGCATACATGAAAATACTGTCACAGGTTATTCCTCAGTGATGTTGTTATGGGTAGTTCTTGTTCACATTTTCTTCCTGAGTTTTCAGCAAAGAGCATGCATTTCTTTTGTAATTATGGAAGAAACCAACAGTTTTTAAAAATACCCAATGATGGGGGGTTGTGGGTGGCTTAGTCAGTTAAGCCCGCCTTTGGCTCAGGTCATGATCTCCTGGCTTGGGGTTCAAGCCCCACACGGGACTCTGCTGTCAGTACAGAGACCACTTCAAATCCTCTGTCCCACTCTCTCTCTGTCCCTCCCCTACACTGTCAAAAAAAAAAAAAAAAAAATGATGACATCATATAACCTTGTAAACACTCTTGCATTTTACCACCTAAAAATAATTCATTTTACGACTCTTGTGACTTGCCCAAGTAGATGCAGGGGAGCCTGTTTTGCATTGCAATTTCTTGTGCCCGCAAATGCTTTTTCACAGTCACGGGATAGTAGGTCCCTCCTTTGATGGTGGCATCATTGGCAACAATTATACATTCTACTCTGAAAGACAGAAATTTCATCACAAAGAGAATAAGAGAGACTTCTTCAAAGTTAAAAGGCCAAGTACATTTCATTGTAAGACACTCCAATGCAACCTTCAACTTCTAGTACATATCACCAATGACAGTCATTAGCAGATGATCTCATGATATGAAAGCAAGCTTTAATCAAAGTCCACATACTCATTTATATCATCACTTTTAACAAGTTTACAAACTCATACTTGACTTTTAAAGAGTCATCGGTCCTCTATTAGCAGTGAAAAACTAACAACCTCAGCCACATTTCATAATGGTTCTTTCAATGAAATGATCCTAGCGAAACAATAATAAAATATACACACAAAAAAAATCCAAGTCTCAAGGGTGAGAAATCTCTCATAATAAACCACCAAGTTTCCTTTTAGGATGGTAATTTGCAGAAATGAAAACTGATCCATCAAGAGAATTTACTTTTCTTATTTTCAAAAGTTCTTACCACATGCTTTCATGCACTTCATGAAAGTTACTACCACATGCTTTTCAAAAAACTAAAACAAGTTTAAAACACAATATCTATCGTGCTTAAAGTAACAAGAGATGCAAACTATAAAATGGCATATTGAGAGCACCTGGGTGGCTCAGTTAGCTGAGTGTCTGACTCTTGATTTCTGCTCAGGTCATGATCTCAGAGTTCGTGAATTGGAGCCCCACGCCAGGTTCTGCACTGACAGTGTGAAGCCTGCTTGGGAGTCTCTCTCTCCCTCCCTCTCTCTCAAAATAAAATTTAAAAGCCACACTTGAAAAAAGTAAAAAGTAAGATAAAATAGTGTATTGAAAACTTACTAAAGTGCATCATCAGTGGTGCCCTTTCTCACCAGAACCACTGAGCTGAGTGCCACGCCCATAAGGAGGACACGAAGAGCAGAGTGGTGAGTGCAAACCACCTATAAGGCAAACTGCTCAACCCTGCCGGGAAACCGGAAGGAAACCTGAGTGAAGAACAGTGGGTTCTTTAAAAAAAATGTAATCTTGGGGCTCCTGGGTGGCTCGGTCGGTTGAGTGTCTGACTTTGGCTCAGGTCTTGATCTCACAGTTCGTGAGTTCGAGCCCCGTGTCCAGCTCTGTGCTGACAGCTCAGAGCCTGGAGGCTGCTTCGGATTCTGTGTCTCCCTCTCTCTCTGCCCCTCCCCCGTTCATGCTCTGTCTCTCTCTGTCTCAAAAATAAATAAACATTGAAAAAAATTAAAAAATAAAAATAAAAATGTAATCTTGTTTATATTTCTGGGTTTTTTTTAAGATTTTATTTTTAAGTAATCTCTACACCCAACATGGGCTTGAACTTACAACCCCAAATAAAAGAGCTGTACACTCCACCAATTGAGCCAGCCAGGCACTCCTATTTATGATATGCTTTAAAACCTCACTTTATATTCTGTAGAATTCTAAAAAGTGAGTCACTGAATCCCTGTTGAAAATAGAGAACAGCAACTGAACAGCGGCCTCAGGTAGCAACGGACTGCTCGCATTAGGGTACGTGGCCAGCAGTGCTCCCCACAAGATAAAAGGGTTCCTCTCCTTAGAGCATCTATTTTATTGATATAAAGCTTCTTTCCACATTACAGTTAGCATTTTAGAGTGGACTGCCAATTTTTCATGACTTTAGTAAACAAATTAGATTTCAAAGGAAATTTATGCTCTGGCAGGTTGTTGAGGCTATCATCTCACACCTACAGGGTGCACTGTTCTGCCCCGCCCTGGGGGTGGTGCCCTAAAAAACCTTAAGAAGCTGTGATTCAGGAAAGGGGCCAGGCTATGGAGTCTGGTGGAGTATGGTGTATGGAGTATGGAGTATGGAGTATGGTGAAATGTTGGCTCTGCCACTTGCTGAACATGTGACCTTGAACAAGAGACTGAGCCACAAGAGACAGAGCCACTCTCACTTGCTTATTAAAAGGTCACAAGGGCACCTGGGTGGCTAAGTCACGTTGAGCATCCAACTCTGGATTTCGGCTCAGGTCATGATCTCAGCAACATGGAATCGAGCCTCACGTCATGCTCTGCACTGAACATGGAGCCTGCTTGGGATTCTCTCCCTCCCTCTGTCCCTCCCCAGCTCATGTGTATGCTGTGCGTGCTCTTTCTCTTTCACAAACAAACCAACAAACAAACAAAAAAGGTCACAGACCTGTTACGGAATAAAAAATAAAATTAGTCCACAAAAAGACTGCATTGTACATCTACTGGTTTTGTATACCCACAATCTATTATTTTGGCAACAGAACTAAACTTTCTTTCAGACACTGCCTCTTACCTAATCCATGTGGTTCAAGTGACACTGGCCCCCAAAGCCTATCTTCAAAGGTATAGAAAAGAACCAGCTCCTTCTACCCAAAGTCCACAGTGTGGCTCAGCAAGGGGCGTGGGCCCCCATTTACTTTTACTCCTGAGTGACCTCAAGAAAGCTGATTTTCATATACCTCAGTTTTCTCACTTGTACGTGATAAAAAAAATTTTAAATAGGGATAACAGTAGTATCTATTTTATAAGGATAATATTCATACTTATTTCAGTGATTTAACATTCATTTAATACTTGGGGCACCTGGGTGGCTCAGTCAGTTAAGTGTCTGACTTTGGCTCAGGTCATGATCTCACAGTTAGTGAGTTCAAGCCCCGAATTGGGCTCTGTGCTGACAGCTCAGAGCCTGGAGCCTGCTTCAGATTCTGTGTCTCCCTCTCTCTCTGACCCTCTCCTGCTCGTGCCCTCTTTCTCACTCAAGAATAAACATTAAAAAAATTTTTTTAGGGGCGCCTGGATGGCTCAGTCGGTTGAGCGTCCGACTTCGGCTCAGGTCATGATCTCACGGTCCGTGAGTTCGAGCCCCGCGTCGGGCTCTGTGCTGACAGCTCAGAGCCTGGAGCCCATTTCAGATTCTGTGTCTCCCTCTCTCTCTGCCCCTCCCCTGTTCATACTCTGTCTCTGTCTCAAAAATAAATCAACGTTAAAAAAAAATTTTTTTTAATAAAAAAATATTCATTTAATACTTAAAATATTCCCTGGCACATAGTGGACACTGGATAAATGTTAGCTATTGTTATTCTGGATTATCTAATTTAAGGAATTTAAGTGGGATTCTAAGAAGAGAGCTGGGTGACTGGACCCCTAACTCGAACCACAAGACAATAAGATAAACATTAAGTTCAAAAAAGTTTTCTTAAATAAATATCAGAAAAAAGAATCATTTGAACTTGAACATAAAACATAAGTACTTAAAAAAAAAGGGGGGGAGTGCTTGGACCCCAAGCCTAACCCCTTTGGGGCTCTCCTACCTCAGCTACTGACCTTACAGAACAGAAACTGGGGTATCTCTGGCTAGCTCTGCCTCTGGGTTTAGAAAGCTTGCCTGGGAGTAAAACCAAAACACACCTGTGACCTGATAACACCGTCTGAGCTCCTACATCCAGCTATGTTCACACTTATCAGCTAAGAGTCAATACATTCTTTTTTTCTTAAACCAGTTTGGGCATCTAGCATTGGCCAGAGAGTGGTGACAATATATACAACCACACTATTTACGTAATAAAGGTGCGTGTAAATCACAATGAACTGCTACTTTACACCTAGTAAATGAGTGAACCTTTTCAGTCGTAATATCTAACACTGGCACAGCTCTAGGGAAAAGGTAAGTCTTTCCTTGGCCAGCGTCATAATGGAGAGGAGTCTCGTGGGGCAAAATGCATACGCTCAGTATGAAACCCTGTGGTTGATGCGCATAGAGAACGACTTGAAAGTTGGTGTCTGGGAGGAGACTTCTGATCACATGGTTTAAAATGTGCAGTGGAATCTGCTCCCTGTCTTTACCTACTTGAAATCACTGTGGAGTAAGGGGGATTCCACACCAAGCCCCCAAATAAAGAAAAGAAAAACAGAGCATCATCCTGTAAGTGTGATACAACTTCACTATCTCATTCTGGAAATAACCACAAGAGATATAACTTGGCCTATAAAATAACCCCTGACATCCATTCATTTATTCAACAAATATTTTTTTTTAAATTTTTTTTTAATGTTTATTTATTTTTGACAGAGAGAGAGACAGGGCATGAGTGGGGGAGGGGCAGAGAGAGAGGAAGACACAGAATCTGAAACAGGCTCCAGGCTCTGAGCTGTGAGCACAGAGCCCGATGCGGGACTCGAACTCACAGACTGTGAGATCATGACCCGAGCTGAAGTCGGACGCTCAACCGACTGAGCCACCCAGGTGTCCCCAACAAATATTTTTTAAGTGTGTTCTATGTGCCTTGTCCTTTTCTAGAAACTAAGGACATGGAATGAACAAGAAGGGCAAAATTCCTGATGTCACAGAGCTCCCACTGTAGTGGAAAGGATCAGTTAGGGGAAGCAAAAACACACAACAAATCTGTTAGGTAATTTCTGATTATATGTGCTATGACACTGTAATAAAACTAGGTAATTCTACACACACCAATTCTTTCTGGGTTTCCAGTCCCAATGTGCGGGGGAGGGTTCACCCACATTCAACATCAAACAATTCTCGGATACTCTGCAGGGGTATTGCTGGTGTCTGAGAATTTAACTCAATTCTGACATGATCTGCTCGGAATCAGCATCATATTCCACAGGCTAAGGGTTAGTCCTACAGGACTGCTCTCCACCCCCCACTTCTGATGGCAATCATAAGCTTAGGCTGTGACCTGTGCTTCCTGACCAACCAGCTACAGACTATAGGTTCCAACGACCTCCACCTTAGGTTCTTTTAACTTGCTAGAAGGCTTAACACTTAAACACTTTAGTTCACCGTTTTATCAAAGACATGATAAAAGACACAAATTAACATTCAGTGAAGAGATGCACAGGGCAAGGTATGGGGAAAGGACGGGGAGCTTCCATGTCCTCTCTTAGGTGCACCACTCTGCCCTCATCTCCACATGCTCACTGACCAGGAAGCTCCCAGTCCTCTTGGGTTTTATGTAGGCTTTACTGCCTAGTCACGACTGAGTAATTCAGTGGCCATTAGCTGATTCGATCTCCAGCCCCTCTCCCTTCCCCAAAGGTGGGGATTGGGGGAATAAGTACGGCAGAGAAGTTCCAACCCTCTAATCACACAGTTGGCTCTCCCTGGGGTGGGGTCCAAAAGCCACCTTCACTGATAGCGCAAAATTCACCATGACCACTCTCAGTACTTCCAAGGGTTTGGGGAGCTATAAGCCAGGAACTGTGGACAAAGACCAAATATATATGAGAAGCAAATTTTGGTCATCTGAATGCCTAAATACATCTATCTACAAATCACACTATTATAGTAATACAATATTTATTATTATTAGTTACTATAGAACATATAATAAAACAAGGTAAAATATATAATAAAACAAAGTAATTGAGATGGGGCTATGTTACGGTATAATGGTGAAGGAATGCTAAAAATAACAGTAACAGCCCATACTGACGTGTCACTTATGATGTACGAGGTGCTCTTTCAAGGCTTTAGGTATGTGAGATATCCCACTTACAGATGAGGACACAGGTACAAAAAAGTTAAGCAATTGGCCCAATGTTACCAACCAACAAGTTAAAACCAGCATTTGAGTCTAGGTAGTCTGATTCTAGAATGCATGCTCCTAAGCACTGCTCCAGGGGAAATATGAATGGAGAGCAAAAGCCAGTCAAAGAATCAGGTGAAGAACACTTGATTCAGAGCAAACGGCTTGAGTATAGGCCATATATGTGTGTGTATATATATATACGTATATATATATATATATATATACATATATATATATATATACATATATATATATATATATATATATACGTATATATATATATGTTTAGGGTGTTCATGAAACAGCAAGAGCAGGATGGCCACAGTGATAGAGGTACAAAGGTAAGGTGAGGAAAGCAGGCAGGGACTGTTTCTTACAGGACCTAATAAGCCACGTAAAATATGTGAATTTGCCAGAGAAAAGGACTACTGCTCAATTATTCATCAGCCAGTTACTATTTCAGGCAAGGAATCCTTGATTCTAAGCTGGTTTATAAATAAAATTCCATACAACAAGTCTCCTCATTAAATTTCTTGGGGTCTACTTCAGAACGTATCACGGAGCCTAGATCAATAGATGCAGCACTACTCAAAAATATATAAGAAAGCAATAAAGGTATAAAAGTTTTTAATGACCGTATGAATGGATTTGGCTCTGAAAAGCTCCAGGCTGAAGCTACCAATGACCTTGCTGCAGGGAACAGAGCTTCTATTCTCATCTACAGGAGTCTGTCTACTCAGGGGCAAAAGTACACTTGTATTATGCATCTCTTAAGGAATAGAAGTGTTTCTCTTCCCTTTCTTGTTTCTTTCTCTTGTTCCATGACAACCCTCTACAGTAGATGGTATGATTATTCCATTTTATAATGAATCATATTATCTTGGGGCACCTGGGTGGCTCAGTTGATTGAGTATCCGACTTCAGCTCAGGTCATGATCTCGCGGTTCATGAGTTCAAGCCCCGTGTCGGGCTCCGTGTTGACAGCTCGGAGCCTGGAGCCCGCTTCAGATTCTGTGTCTCCCTCTCTCTCTGTCCCTTCCCCACTGACATTCTCACTGTGTCTCAAAAATAAATAAACATCAAAAAAAATTTATAATGAATATTTTCCAGATGTGAAAACCAAGGCACTGAGTGGTCAAGCAATTTGCTAAAGGTCAAACACCTACAAAATGCTAAAGCCAGGATTCTAATGGAGGCTGACAACTCCTGAACCCATACAACTTTTAAGTGTAATTCAATTTCCTTCCAAGCTGAAAACTTGATAAAGTGAGAACAAGGCACAAAGAAAGAAAACGAAAATGAAAAATATAAAAGTACAAATAATAAGATATTAATATATGCACAGGAAAGGTGAAAGAGCATGCTCTAACCTGCTGTCATTATGACTGGACACATAATTAACAGTAACTATCCTGCTTAATTACATATTTCATGATGATGAATTTAGTTTAACTCTGCATGAAGTTTATCCTTTTATGAAAGGTTTATTTTTAAGTGTCCCCTAAGACTACAAAAAGAAAGTGTCTCCACACTGGGTAAATATTAAGCAGATCATAACTGGCAAAGAGTGGAAGAGTTGTGGGGGTACAGGAAGGTGAAGCAACAATGGTGAATGGCTATGGCCGTACCTCCCCTGAAGGCACGAATTATGGGGAGAAGGTGGGAGAACACACACATGATAAACCAGCATCGGAGTCAAATGCAACTGTATCAGGCTCAGAGTCCATCCACCTGAGGTCAAAGCTGGGCTTTGCCCAGGGTCTTGATCTTGGGCCAGTTATGATCTTACCAAGCAGGCTTCCATGCCTGCAGAACAGGGATGATGACAGTAATACCCATTCTCACACAGCTGTGGTGATCATTAGAACAACTGGGGCACCTGGGTGGCTCAGCCAGTTAAGTGTCCAACTCTTGATTTGGGCTCAGGTCATGATCTCACGATTATAGAGCAGAGATAGAGCCCCAAGCTGGGCTCCATGCTGGGTGTGGAGCCTGGTTAGGATTCTCCCTCTCCCTCTGCAACTCCTCCACACACATGTGTGCTCTAGTTCTCCCCCTCCCCCAAAAATACATAAGTAAAATAAAACCAACCAACCAGTGGGAAGTGTTTACTACAATGCCTGGCATGCTAACTTGAGATGGTAAATGTGAGACCATACATAAATATACGCAAGTAAATTTAAGTTCTAGCAATCTAGATTCCCCAAGTCTAGAGTGGTTCTCAAATATTAGCATTCCAGAATCTTGGAGGGCTTGTTAAAAAACAGATTGCCAGGCCCCACCCTCAAAATTTAATTTTATACTTCTTACGAAGACCTAGTAATCTACACTTCTGTCAAGTTCTCAGGTGATGCTAATGCTACCTGAAGAGCACAATTAGAGAATGACTCCTCTAAGACAGTGGTTTTCACCAGAGATGTCCAAGAGATCACCTACAGAGCCTTGGAAAACGATATAAGCAAAGCCCACACCTGCAGATTCTGATTATGTAGGAAGATTTGGATTTGAGCCCCAGAATTTGTGCTGTGTTTTTTTTTTTTTTTTCCCTTCAATCTTTGTCTCTAAATCTCCACAGATAAATCTAATACATGTCTGGGCAGGAAGCCTCAGCCCTACATAATATAAATAGCACAAAACTTGCAAGTTCATATGCAAAGCAGTGACAGGTGGAAGACTGTGCCCGTCAATCTTTTCCTGCCCCACATTATGGAGTTTAAGTAGAACACTCACCCTGATACTCTCCCAATGCCTGTAATAATGCCACCGGCAGGCACCTCCTCATTAGCATATAACTGGTAACCTGCAAACTGGGAAAATTCCAGAAATGGAGACCTGCAGGGAAGAAAGGATATTGCCTGAATTGAAGTTATTTTTTAAAAATGCATATTTAAAGTTATAGGTGGAAAAGATTAACAAGCCAATGTTTCAAGCATGCATGTTGAACATATATAAAATCCACAAAAAAGAAAAATATTTAAACAAAATCTAGTGTGGGTATTTTGAGGATTTACACAGTATAGCCATGAAATAGAACACTAAGTAGCTATTTTAAAGGATGTTGTACCAATGTGTTTATTAGTACAGAAAGAGAATAGCATGTAACACTTATATAAGCCCCTACCCTTTGCCCAGCTCTTTTTCAGGACCTTCAGAAACCTAACTCACTTGTACCTCAGAACTACTTCCTGAGGTGGATCCTATTATGATCCCCACTGACAGAGGAGGAAACTAAAAAAAAGAAATTGAATCACTTGTCTGAGGTCACACAACTAGTAAGTGGCAGAGTTGGGTTTTTTTTTTTTTTAATTTTTTTTTTAACGTTTATTTATTTTTGAGACAGAGAGAGACAGAGCATGAACGGGGGAGGGGCAGAGAGAGAGGGAGACACAGAATCGGAAACAGGCTCCAGGCTCTGAGCCATCAGCCCAGAGCCTGACGCGGGGCTCGAATTCACGGACCGCGAGATCATGACCTGAGCCGAAGTCGGACGCTTAACCGACTGAGCCACCCAGGCGCCCCAAGAGTTGGGTTTTAATAAGCAATCTAACCCCAGGGACCAGGCTCCACACCACTGTAGCTATTATTCCACCTCTCACTTACTTAAATGTTCAAGATCTAGTAAGTAGGGGGAAAAAGGGTGTTATAAAACACCACATTTAGTATGATTCCATTTTTCTTATAAAAAAAAGTGTCTATTACACATACACCTAAGAACAGTCTAGAAGGATGCACACTTGGTGTTAACAGTGTTTTTGCCTCCAGGTTGGGAATATGGGTGTATGTCATAAAAAAATACTTTCGGGGGCGCCTGGGTGGCCCAGTCGGTTAAGCGTCTGACTCTTGGTTTCAGCTCAGGTCATGATCTCACGCTTCGTGAGTTGGATCCCCACATTGGGCTCTATACTGACAGTGTGGAGCCTGCCTGGGATTCTCTCCCTCTCTCACCACCCCTCCCCTGCTTGCTCTCTCAGTCTCTCAAAAATAAATAAGTAAATAAACTTTAAAAATTAAAAAAAAAAAAAAAAAGAGGACTGAGTTTTTCAGTCAGTCAGGTGTCTGACTTCTACTCAGGTCATAATCTCACAGTTCGTGGGTTTGAGCCCCACGTCAGGCTCTGCACTGACAGTGTGGAGCCCGCCTGGGATTCTCTCTCCCTCTCTGTCCCTCTCCCGCTGTGCTCTTCTTTCAAAATAAATAAAAATAAAACTTAAAAAAAAAAAGCTTTTGGAGTCCTCATTCCCTTCTCTCCACCTGCATTCCCTCCACTCCAATCCTTCAGGAAATCCCACTGGGTTAGCTCTATCTTGACGGGCCTAGAACGTGACATTCTCATCACCTCTAGTACTACTATCCTAAGTTCAAGTCACATCATGTCTCCTTTGAATCACTGCCACAGATGTCTAACTCATCTTGGTGCTTCCAGCCTTGCTGCCCACTTTCTACTCCCCAAACAGCAGCTAGAATGACTCTTTTCAGATGTAAGTCACGTAGATCGTAACAGTTTCATATTCAAAATCCCAAGAGCCTCCTCATTCCTCTCTGGATAAAAGCCAAAACTCTTGGGGTGCCTGAGTGGCTCAGTCGGTTAAACCTCCGACTTTTGATTTTGGTTCAGGCCATGATCTCATGGTTCATGAGTTCAAGCCCCACATCGTGCTATGCGCTGACAGTGCAGAGCCTGCTTGGGATTCTCTCCCCACCCACCCCACCCCTCACTCTCTCAAAATAAAAATAAACTTAAAAAAAAAAAGCCAAAACTCTTACACTAACCTCCAAGGTTTTATGGAATGGAACCCTACCTCCTACCACTCTCCCCTTCATGCCTTCTACCCCAAACACACTGGCATCCTCGGTTCTTGAGCATATCAGCATATCCTGCACATTCCTACCTCAGGGCCTTTGCAATGGCTATTCCTTCTGTCTGTTAACACTCTTTCACTGTATTTCAGGGCTCTCTCTCTTCACTCCTTCAAATCTTTGCTCAGATGTCACTTTCTCAATGAGGCCTACACTAACCACCTTATTTAAAACTACAACTTGACCCTCCTCCCTTATTCCGGTCTTTCTTTTTCCCATGACATTTATCACCTTCTAACATACTGCAGAACTTACATTTGTCATTTACTTTCTACTTACTCCTGCTACAATGTAAACTCCAGTTGGACAAGGACCTGTGTCAGTTTTGTTCACTCATGTATCACTAGCACCTATAACAGTGCCTGACACTTAGCCTCTCAATAAACATTTGTTGTTGAATCTTAGAGTAAGAATCAGAATTTTAAATCACTTATTTATAAAACTGTTTAAGAAAGTACCACAGATTAGAGAACACTGAGTTAGCACTTGGGCTGTACCAACCCTGGGTCTATAAGGCTGTCCACTCTTTCTCTGGCTAAAAGTTTTCCTCTTGATACGTGGCGTTCTCGGGCTTTCTCACTGCCTCCTGCGATAAAAACATGATTAGATTAGATTGATAGCATATAAGGTCTCCCCGTAATTTCAGGCCAGAAAAACATAAAACAGCCCAAAATACAGCAGTTTTAAAAGTTCAACGTATCTTTTCAGAAACAGCTAATTTTCAGATCTTCCATTCAACTCACAAGCTTTATTTTCTGAAGTAAATAAACTTGCATTTAAAAAAAAAAATCAGTCGATCTCTGATTTCACAGCGTACCATACATTTTCTGAATTCACTGGTAATTGCTTAAAGAAATAATATAGCATCTTCTCTGCAACTCATGCATTGCCAATACTGCCTCACCTCCACCACATCTGTTCAATACCTACGACTACCTAGCGCTCTGCTACGTACTATGTGAAATTTGAAAAAGTCCTAGCTTCATCTGTCCCAGGCGAAAAGCCCTGTTTTAGAAATGACCTCCATGATGAGCGCAGCAAGACTTACCCAAAGGTAGGTGACCCATAACTTTTTACACTGTCTCCAAATGGGAGAGAGCTGCACACCTAACATGGCAACTAAGAAGTCCACTTCTGTTAGTATCTTCACTCAGAGACTGGCTTCTTTGTTTCCCCAAGTTGCTCCGGTCCAAGAAAACTAAAGTAGTCAAAGAGCCCACGGAGGTAACCGGGTGAGGCTGCCTGAAGTGAACAGCACACCAACCCTCCCCGAGACTGATGGCTGCTGGGCTCGGTATCTCGTGAATATCGATAACCCACTCTCAGCAACCCAAGGCATCAGACCAGAAAGGGAAGGATCATACGGTACCTTAATAGGTTTATTTTCACTGGTGCCCACGACTTTCATCTTAATCTGCTCTGGGGCTCATGAAGTGTTCAGCTATCTAAAAAAGCTATTTCTTTGGGGGCTTTTTAGGGGAGAAAACAAGCTCTTACCTACTTCATACAAGCTTCCAAGTATTACCTTGTTTTTCAAACCAGGCCTCTTTCCTCTACCCAAGGGAATTTTTTTTTTCCTGAAGAGGCAGATGGCATATTTTTAAGATTAAATCTGCCTTAAAGTTACCAAGAAAATTGTATTACACGTTTAACCTTTTAAAATGAAAATAATTCTAGGAGGCAAAGATTTAGTTCCAAAATAGTGTAATTAAGTCAAACCGCTCTTCTCTTTCTCCCAACCACTGAGAGGACCTGACTTCCCCTACTAAGGTGGGTCTGGGTGTAGGAGAGCACAGGAGAGAGGGGTTATCAAGGGGCACAGGAAATTTCTGGGAGAGGCACATTTATGATCTTGGTTGTAGTGCCGGTTTCACAAGGAATATACCTATGTCAAAACTCAAATTGTACATAATGCAGTTTATTGTATGTCAATTATACCTTAATAATATTGTTTAAAATTAAATATTACAAGAAAAATGCACCTGAGGCAATGAAAGGAAAGCCAGGTCTTGTGGTGAGGGTCTTTGGAGAGTCAGGTGACCTAAATACTCACTAAAGGACTAGCAGGGGAGAGGAGGCCAGAGAGGGTAGAGTGACAAAGAAGTGATAAGAAACACACACATTTGTTTTCCAAGTACTTAAGATAAAACCATTCTTTGTTAATTCCACCTAGAGTATGAATTGGCAATTTGGAACAGCTGGTGACTTCCAGTTTTATTAGGGAAAATCAGAAAGAGGGCTATCCTTGAAGCAGATTTTCAGATTATAGAGCTCTGCTCCTCTGGCATTTAAACTGACTTGGGATATGTGGATAGCCATAAAAACAACATGACACAGCATCTTAGTTTTCCAACGATTATTCTCAAAGATTCTGCACTATCTCCATTTCCACAGACTTGGAGACTGAAAAGCCCTTCTCCTTCTAGCTCGTTTACCATATTGCATTCATTCTAATATATACATTTTGTTCACACTTTTTAACATCCCTGAAATCAGGAAGCATTTTACAGTTTACAGGATGTGGCTTTTTTTTTTTAATGTTTCTTTATTTTGAAAGAGAGAGAGAGAGAGAGAGCGCACATGCACGTGCAAGTGAGGGAGGGGCAGAGAGAGAAGGAGACAGAATTCCAAGCAGGCTCCACACTCGGCTTGATTCTACAACCGAGATCATGACCTGAGGCGCAATCAAGAGTTGGGCCAACCAGGCACCCCTATAGCATCTTTTTTTTTTTTTTAAGTTTATTTACTTCGAGAGAGAGAGAGGGAGAGAGCATGAGCACCAGCAGGGGAGGGGCAGAGAGAGAGGGAGAGAGAATTCCAAGCAGGTTTCATGCTGTCAGCACAGAGCCCAATGCAGGGCTCAAACTCACAAACCATGAATTCGTGACCTGAGCTGAAATCAAGAGTCAGATGCTTAAGTGACTGAGCCGCCCAGGCGCCCCAAGCATCTTTTAATCAACACATCTGTCTGCCTCTGCCTGTACAGCACAAATGTCACTTCAACTGTGACATGCATTGTTAGAACTGTATGCATGGAGTTAACTTCCATTTTAAAAGTCTTCAAAAACCATCTTTAGGTCATTACAAGTCCCCTGTTTTAACCACCAAAATTATTTGTGCTTTTCCATATTGGTAAAGTAATTATCACGCAGCATTATACAGCTAAGCACTTCAGAATCTATCAAAATACTTACAGTGGCACCTACGGGGCTCAGTATGTTAAGCATCCAGCTCTTGATTTCTGCTCAGGTCATGATCTCATGGTTTGTGAGTTCAAGCCCCACGTTTGTGCTATGAGCCCAGAACCTGCTTGAGAGTCTGTCTCTCTCTCTCTCTCTCTCTCTCTCTGCCATATCCTGCTCTCATGTGCAAGCAGGCACACACACTCTCTCTCAAAATAAATGAATAAGCTTAAAAAAAAAAAAAGCAACTTATTTTAGAAATAGCTTTTAGTTTCAACTCACAAAGCCTTCTAAAGTAAATTTTTGCATTGACCAATAATGGCACAGCAGAATTTGCTGTAATTGTTTATACATTAATAGTTTACATTCCCCATGATGCAATTTCTTCCAAGCAAAAGGGTGTCTATTATGTCCACAATTTGAAAATTGAAAATAATAACAATTTGCCAAGTTCATAGGAAATATCATTTATTTAATCAGCAATAAACCCACATAGACATTATTTCCAAGTTATATAACAAAGCAGAAAATTCATAATTATGCAAAATTAGTATATAGGATGAATATAACTAATGAACAGAAAAGGTTTCAGTTGCTTCAGGTAAAACAAAAATTTTAATGGATGCTGTGGCTGAAATAAACCTTTAAGCAGAAATACTTTAAAAATTAGTGATTCGGAGGGGCACTTGAGTGGCTCAGTTGTTTGAGCGTCTGACTTCAGCTCAGGTCATGATCTCCTGGTTTGTGGATTCAAGCCCTGCATCTGGCTCTGTGCTGACAGCTCAAGCCCAGAGCCTGCTTCAGATTCTGTGTCTCCCTCTCTCTCTGCCCCTTCCCCGCTCATGCTTTGTCTCTCTCAAAAATAAATAAACATAAAAAAACTTTTTAAATTGATGAATCTGAAATTTTACTTTTTCCCACATAATGGCAATGCTGTAAGAGCAAAAAAACTGACAACAGGAAAAAATGAAATGTCAGCACACCAACAAACAGTCTTGAAGAGTCAAAGCTTACTGCTACTGGTTTTTCCTAAAACCAATAACTATCAAGGAACATTTTCATTAGAAGCATAAAAGGAAGAATAAATGAGTGTTTACCTAATCTTATTTTCTGTGCTCGTTCATGGAGCTGATTTACAAGTACTTTCATCTGTTCATAGTTTTCCTAAAACAGAAGCAAAGAAAGAAAGGGAGAGTAATATTAGAAAGCAATTATCTTTTTTTTTAAACCAAAGTAAGGGCTAATGTGAACATCATGTGTCACTGCATGTGGCCTCACACCTACCCATGTGGCCTCCATATGGTCAATCCATTGGATGGAAAGGATGACTCCTGCCTCTCCATCTCTGCCCAAGCTCCCCTTCACTACCACCTTCCCTCTCCAGTCCATCAATCCTAATATTACCCCTCTTTAGAGATCAATTCATGTTCCCTCTCATCTGTAACACCTCTCATTTCTGGTCACTCCTACTCATTTACCATCTTTCTTCCTTCAGCATTAACCAAACTTAATTCATTTCTATTTGTTTTCCTATCTTAAGGAATATAAGCCCTTTGAGAATTAAAATGCCATCTTCCTTTTTCTGTCCCATCAACCACTGCCCTAAGAAGTTTCCAACCAATGCAGAAATACTTGGGGGTACCTGGGTGGTTCAGTCGATTGAGCATCTGACTCTTGATATCAGCTCAAGGCATGATCTCACAGTTCGTGGGTTCAAGCCACACATCACCCTCTTCACTAACTTTGCAAAAGCTGCTTGGGATTTTTGGTCTTCCTCTCTCTCTCTCTCTCTCTCTGCCCCTTCCCTGCTCGAATGCTCACTCTCTCTCAAAATAAATAAATAAGGGGCCCCTGGGTGGCTCTGTCGGTTAAGCGTCCAAGTTCGGCTCAGGTCATGATCTCACAGTTTGTGAGTTCAAGCACCGTGTCAGGCTCTGTGCTGACAGCTCAGAGCCTGGAGCCTGCTTCAGATTCTGTGTCTCCTTCTTGTTCTGCCCCTCTCCTACTCTTTCTCTCTCAAAAATAATAAAACATTAAAAAAATTTTTTTAAATGAATAAGTAAACATTAAAATAAAACACTTGCTAACTGACAAATTACACTTAAAAACAGAGCCCAGGAAACACAACAGATCCTATTTTATATTTAAAAAGGAACAAGAGCCACCTGGGTGGCTCAGTCAATTAAGCGTCTGACTTCAGCTCAGGTCATGATCTCATGGGTTCCGAGTTCGAGTGCTGTGTTGGGCTCTGGGCTGACAGCTCAGAGCCTGGAGCCTGCTTCAGATTCTGTCTCCCTCTTTCTCTGTGCCTCCCCGCCCCCCCATCTCTCTCTCTCTCTCTCAAAGGTAAACACTAAAAAAAAAAATTTATAAATAAATAAAAAGTAACAAAACTCTATGTTTGCACATCTTTAGAAATTTTCTAGAGTAACATACAAGAAAATATAAACTGTGAGAGGTGGAAAAAGGGTACAGGGCCTAATTTTTCACCTTCTGTAAATTTTGTTTGATCAGTATATTACTTTAGACCAAGAATTAAGTAGCTAGTTTTTGTGAAAATTCAGAGTTTAACCCACTAATACATTTTGCTCCCCACGATGTCTTTAACATCTCTGATGATCTAATTCCTTTTACATGATGCAATACTAAGCAGCTTGCCAGCTGCTCAAAATTAGAAGAATTTACCATGTTTACAACAGAGCTCTATTATTTATTTTCTACAGCTCTAAGAGCTCCCAAGGTCAAGGTTTCTGCTACATTCTCTTGCTCTGCAAAATGCAGAAAATAAAAAAGGGAGAAGCAGCAGATTGTTAGGGAAAGAACCTCTGCCCTGGATCAGGGAGGTCCCAACCTCAGAACCATCTCTGCCTGCCAGCCCTGTGATGACTTCCCTGCTAGGTCTCCCAAGCCCTGTCCTACGGCAGACAACCTGTGGGAACAGAACTCCGTAACTCGCCTAGAACGTTGTTTCCCAACCTTGACAGACATTGGAATCACTAGGGAGCTTTGAAAAATAAAAATAAAAACAAACCCTCAGAGATTCTGATGTCATTGGTTACAAATGTGGCCTGGGCATTAAGCACCATAAAGGTTCCCCAAACGATTTAAATATCCAACCAAAAACAGAGGAACACTGGCCCATAGTCTCCATTTCTGAGTTACCCTCAAGGCAAATTGGAAACCTACCAAAAGGGGGGTTTGGTAATAGGCAAAGGGTTCTTTTATCACCAGAATTTTTTCAGATTACCATAGTATTTGCTGATATTAAGAGCATGAGGCAGTGGAAGCTGAAAACTTCGCTCTACTACAAAGCTTAGGTTAGAGATCCTTTTTATTCACAGTTAGCAAAGTCAGAAACTCCCAACTTCATGAATTGCCTCAGACAGAAACAAAGCTCTGCACTGGAGCGTGTCTGTTCAGCCCATCACCAAGAGATGGCATTAGAGCAACGTGTGTAATGCCACCTGACGTGTATGAAGAGACTGAGCAGCCTTTCAAAACCTAACATCCAACCTCGGTACTGACAGCCTCCTAGGCTGAGAACTACTGCTAGTAAGCAGGAGCTGCGTCCTGAACTCCTTTGTCATCGGCGAGAGACGCAGCAGAGGGAATTTGTAAGGGGAAGACCTCCTTGTATGAACAAAACAGAGTGGTAAGGAAGCTCCGGGGGACGGAGTTGGTGGCCAACTCCTATCTGTAGCTAAAGGGCATCTTCTCTATGGACTCTCTCAACCGACCCTGCGCTGCAGCTCTGTGGCTCAGGGCTGGGTGCTACTCTGGCCTCAGGCCCTGGGCGCCCCCTCTGTGCTGCTGAACACACAGGGTGAGGAAAAGGTCTGATGACTATGTTGCTAAGTGGAAAGGAAAGCAGATTATTTTACTGCAACAAGTAAATATTTTTTGCTGGTTTTGTGCTTAAAGTCTAACTTGTCACTTTTACCTTTATTCTAAGGTTAAAAATCCACCTCATAAATGTCTAAGACACCTTTTTTTTTTTTTTTTAAGTAAGCTCTATGCCCAACATAGGGCCAGAACACATGACCCCGAGATCAAGTCACACACTCTACTGACTGAGCCAGCCAGCAGCCACTTAGAAACCTTGATCTCAAGAATCCCCACGGATGGTAAAGCGCCTTCATGAGGATAGGCAGCCTTCTCAAATGCTCCACTGTTTGGAATTTCACTTTCTCTCTCTGCCACTCTCAGCATGTGAGTCTATGGTTATTCAACAAAAGATTTGCTCACTGTTGAGTTTAAGGAATTTCTGAAAAAGAACCTCATCCAAACTGTTAACCCTTGTGTCTCTTCACTTTCTAGTAGTCAGGTTAAAAGATAATCTGAAAAATACACTGTAGGAAAGAAAAGAGAAGCCACATATATTGTTCAACATGTGACTCCAAGTTCAATAAAAGGAATTTGGTGCTAATGGAAAAAAAAAATCTGAATACCTACTGTCTCAGCAAGGTATGTGAAAAGCTAACACATTTACCTTGGAGTAGGCTTATATTGTTAGTTTAAAATTGATAGGATGAAGAAAAAAAAGTTTTTCCAGTGACATTATTTGCAGCTAATTCTCAAACAAGTCCATCCAGTCATTATGACATACTATCTTCTTCTCAGTCCTAACTTATTTAGCTCAACAGCACTAGAAAATGAATAGACGGGTTACAGTATGGCAAAGTGAAGGGGCAGGGATTTCTCTAACATGTTCAGCTCCTCTTTAATGGGGTTTGTCATTGTTGTTAATAAAAGAAATTTAGGGGCACCTGGGTGGCTCAGTCAGTCAAGTGTCCAACTTCAGCTTAGGTCATGATCTCATGGTTCGTGAGTTTGAGCCCCGTGTCAGGCTCTGTGCTGACAGCTCAGAGCCTGGAGGCTGCTTCCGATTCTGTGTCTCCCTCTCTCTCTGCCCCTCCCCCACTCATGCTCTGTGTCTCTCTCTCTCTCAAAAATAAATCAACAAAAATTAAAAATAGAAGAAACTTAACTTTGTTTCCTGGAAATTTTCAAACATATACAAAAGCAAAAAAGATTAGTATAATAAATGTAGCCAATGTCCTTCAACAATTATCCACAATGGCCCAAGTTTTTTTATTTTTGCCCCCACCCTGAATTATTTTGAAGAAAATACCAGACATAACACTTCCTCTGTAAGTATTTCCAAATCTCCAAAAGATGAGGACCATTACTGCATACCAATACTCTGTTAATAAAATCAAATATCCAATTAGTGAAGACACTTCCTCAGCTGTCAGAGGAAGTTTACAGTTTACAGTTTTTTACAGTTTATTTGAAAGGATTCTATGGAAGGTCTATATAGCCACAAGCGACTGATATTTCTTAAGTCTTTTCTGAAATTCTGAAATTTTCTGAAACTAAGCCTTTTCTAAGTTCGCCCATCTTTTTTTTTTTTTTTTTGCCTTGACATGTTCTCTTTGTCCCCTAGATTTTTCCCACAATGTTAAATGCGTCCTCCCAGTATCCTTCAACAAGTTCTTCTTCCCTTGCAGATCTAGAGGCTGATGGGATTTTGTTGTGCCGTAGTTTCTTATTTTTCCCCCAACTCATCAAGAATTAGCTGACCTCGGGGAGCCTGGTTGGTTCAGTCGGCTGAGCATCCGACTCTTGGTTTGGGCTCAGGTCATGATCCCAGGGTTGTAGGATCAAGCCCTGAGTGGGGCTCCACTTGCCACTTAAGATTCTCCTTCTGCAGGGCATCTGGGTGGCTCAGCTGGTTGAGCGTCGGACTTTGGCTCAGGTCAGGATCTCACAGTTCATGAGTTTGAGCTCTGTATTGGGTTCTGTGAGGACAGTTTAGAGCCTGGAGTCTGCTTTGGACTCTGTGTTTCCCTTTCTCTCTGTCCCTCCTCAACTTGCATTCTCCCTCTCTCTCTCAAAAATAAATATTTTTAAAAAAGAAAGAAAGAAAAAGATTCTCCCTCTGTCCCTCTTTCTCTAAATTTTTTTAAAGTGGAAAAAAATAATAATTAGCTGATGCCCCTCCACCTGCATTCTACCTCCCAGTCTTCTGTCAACTTTGCAAACCACAGGCACCAAAGTTCAGAACTGATGAGTAGTTCCATACACACAGAGAAAACAAGTAATTCTCTACTAAAGTGGGCTGAAACGCAAGGTACAATTGCTATAGCCTATGACACTGCCCAATTTAGAACAAAGTCAATCAAACCTAAAGCTACTTATACAAGGGATCTTTATCCTAGCTAAGCCAGTCTTCCAATTAAGAAATAAAGGAAATTGTCACCAATTGCCAAGGCTTTCTGAAGCATATGGCCATGAGAAGTGACAGCAGGCAGTTTGGATTCCTAGTCACTAGGAAAACTGGGCAGAGAGAAACCAGACTGTGTCCAGGGCTCCTAGGTGCCATCTCCCACCCAAGGCATGGCTTTATTTTTTGTTCCCCTCTTGTGGGTTTTTGTTTGCCTCAAAGTTTACTACTTGGAGCTGGTGGCCCCAGAAGACAAGGGTACACCTAAGTGAAATCTTTTAACATCCAACATAAGAACACATCCACTCTCTCTCTACTGTTTATCTGTGGCAGACACGTAGAGCTGCTTATCCATATCCATTCTTCCCATCCTTCTTAATGATGAAATCCCAATTTTATTCAAGGTAACAACATGCCTGGCTGGAAAAGTAAAACACTGTAGCCTCCTTTTGTAGACAGGTGTGGCCATGTGACTAAATTCTAACCAATGAAATAGAGGCAGAAGTTGTTAGGCATGACTTCTAGAAAGGCTTCTTAAAAAGAAAACAAACAGGTGAGGGTGTCCTTTCGCCTACTCTCCCTTCCTCCTCTTTGTCCCTGAACTCAGACATAATAGGTGGAGCTTATGTGGCAACCTCTACAGCATGAGACAGAATGTACTACTTATTCAAAATTCTTCTGTCCCTCTCATCCTTGCCAAGGTTCAGTGTGAGATTATCCTTCCCCACCCACAGTCTATGAGTCTGTCCCTTTTACTTGCTTTGACCAGTGGAATGTGGGCAAGTGTGACAGTGTACCAACTGTAAGCGAAGGCTCTAAAAGGGACAGTGTTTCCATACTCCCGTCTTGAGCCCCGGCCTTCCATTATGAGAGAAGCATCCCTCGGTAGCCACTGCCCCTTCGGTCTGAGTTCGGGAATAAAAAACAAATACAGCAGACCTGAATCTGGTGCGCTGCCCAGAGAAGAACCACCACAACCAACCCTGATCCCAAAGCAAAAAATAAGTATCTGTTCTTTTGGACACAGAGATCTTGGGATTGTTTGCTATACAGCATTACTGAAGTGAAAAGCTGGCTAAACAGATCCTGAGATGACATCACGGAGGGAAGGAAAAGTTGCAAGAGCTAATACTTCTTGAGGGCTTATTATGTCCCAGGCAATGTTACAGGCAGCCACTAATTGTCCTGATGGTTCTATAAGATATGCACAGTTATTAATGCTATTATACAATTGAGGTAACTGAGGTACAGAGAGGTTAAGTAACTAGTCCAAAATCACTCAGCTAACAAGTAGTAGAACCAGGATTTAAGCCAAGGCTCACTAGTTCCAGAACCTTGCTCTTAAACCATTATGCCACACTGTCTCTGCCCACTCACAGGGCCACTGTTAACACTTTAGCTTATTTCCCTCCTGTTTTTTTTTTTTTTTTTTCTCTCCATGGAAATATGTTATTTTTTAGTTTTTAACATACATGAAATACTAGACTAAGGCCTTTCCCATCATACCACAACTACTTCCGTATTCTAATTACTAGTGCACAGACCGGACCAGAACATTAAACATTTTACACAGAGAAAGAAGTTATATGCTCAGGCCTATACCCCCAAACCCCTAGCTAACAGCCACCATCAAAAACATAGGCCTCGGGGCGCCTGGGTGGCTCAGTCAGTTAAGCCTCCAACTTCGGCTCAGGTCATGATCATGCAGTTCGTGAGTTCGGGCTCTGTGCTGTCAGCTGAGCCTGGAGCATGCTTCAGATTCTGTCTCCCTCTCTCTCTGCCCCTTCCCCATTCACACTCTGTCTCTGTCTCCTGCAAAAATGAATAAACATTAAAAAAGCAAAACAAAACAAAACAAAACACAGGCCTGGACCTAAAGCCAAAAAGATGGCAGACCAGGAAGCTCCAGGCCCTCATTCTCCCACAGAGACATGCCCAAACAACCAAAAACTGGCTAAAATAACCTTACAGAAACTCTGGAAAATGTCAGAAGCCTACAGCAACCAGAAGAACACCCAGCCAAGAAGTCATATTCAAAATAGAAACAAGTCTCTCCTCCATATTGCCACCACACTAATGATTCGATCACATCCCATAGGATTTTGCCACTTCCCTACTTAAATATCTTAGCAGACAGCCTGCAAAATGAAATCTGAAGGTGGCTTCAGCATGCAAGACGCTCCACTATTTAATCTCATCTACTCCATGAATTCATCAACTCCATCAATTCCATTCCTTAGTCATTACTTCTAAGTCCTCATACCCTCTATATGCTTTCAGAACTTGGTTATCTATGTTCTCATAACTTCCGTAGTTTGTACAGACTTGCCTCTCCTTCTCCACCCTGAACCTGGCCAGCTCTGACCCAACAACAATCAAGATCCAACTCACTCATTACTTTGTATCTGTGGCTTTCTGTAACCACCTTTTTCAAGTTTTAGATACCACTTACCACAATGCACTGTAAGTACATGCTTTCTTGTTCACCTTCCCCACAAAATTATGACCTATACCAAGTACCTAACATACTGACTAAACCAAAGAAACCACTTAATATTTCTGAATTAAACAGTTCTCTCCTGACCCCAGAAAATCTAGACTTTTGGAACCCTCTCACTGGATACTGTTTGCTTCAGCCTGCTTATTTTCTTTTGATGTAAGGAAACTTTAAAATGTCTTTTCTGGGGGCGCCTGGGTGGCTCAGTTGGTTGAGCGGCCGACTTTGGCTCAGGTCATGATCTCACAGTCCTGAGTTCGAGCCCCATGTGGGGCTCTGTGCTGACAGCTCAGAGCCTGGAGCCTGTTTCGGATTCTGTGTCTCCCTCTCTCTGACCCTCTCCCATTCAGGCTCTGTCTCTCCGTCTCAAAAATAAATAAACGTTAAAATAAATGAATAAATAAATAAATAAAAATGTCTTTTCTGAAAGTTACTTGTACAACTTAAATGTTATCTGTATAACCTCAGAAACCATGGGATAGGGTGGAATTTCCCGGCTTTGAAATTTCACAAGCTGTTTCTGTGACGCTGTTATACCTCCCAATTCCAAGAAAGGGTTATTCAAAGACAGCGTGCGATAAGTATGTTCTATTAACATAACCAACTATTTAACTAGTCTGGTAAGCACAACCCTATCTGTACCAGGCAAGTGGTTCCCAAAGCTGGACTTCGCCAAGCCCTCAGGACTTCACTAACAACGCAAACACCAGGATCCCACCCCAGAGACCCCAAAGATCCAGGCCGGGGCTTAACGCAGCCGTATATTCATCAAGTTCCTCGGCTGACAATGCTAAGTCAGGTTTTGAGAACCACGGATTTCAAAGATACAAAATACAGTGCCAGTGCTAAAAGTGAACTAAGATATATTTTATTTGGAGCTATCTTCCTCTGCAAACTTCACGACCCCTACTGTGTCCCAGAATCATGACTGGAGGCTCCAGAGAAAAGAACAGAGCTGTTAAAGTGTGTCCACAGTTCACTGGCTTCCTTGTCCGGCCCACATTGGCGGACACAGGAAGAGGAGTCACAGGCTCAGTCAGGGGTTTCCAGGCCCGGGCCGCCGGAAAGCTCGCGCAGCCTACCTGGTAGATGGCAGAACCCGAGTCCGGCTGGGTACCCAGTGTGGCCACCGAGTCCCCGTGATAAGCGCGCGGCCCGGGGACAAGGGCGCGGGCGCACGGCCGCAGGGCTAACCTCAGGGAAGCCCACATGACAGCCGGCCCGGAGCGAAGAACTAGTGCAACAGAGCGGCCCGCGCAGGTTCAGAGTTGGTTATTTCCCAGCCGGCTTCCCTGATTCGGGATACAGCTCAGCTCGCGTCCTTACAGCCCAACCCGCCTGAAACACCCCAAAGTCTCAGGCCAGCCACGGCACGTGCGTGGGCTCGCCAGCCGTAAAAGGTTGACGCTGCGCACCACGCCCCCCGAACTCAGCCAATAAGCGACAGAGGCGCAGCACCGCGAGGTCCTGTCCCCTCGCGAGCGCGGGAGTTCTGCGGTCCGGAGGCGGAGCCATCTTCCCCTTGCCGCCCCTCCTGTCTGCGCGCTGTGCTGGCTAGGTGAGGTTCAGTATCTTGAGAATCGTCTCTCTTGGTTTTTCCTCGTGCTGTTTTCTTCTTCCCCTCTTAATAGAAAGGGGCTTGTGGGGGAGAGGAAGGAAAAAGGAAAAGAAAAAAAAGAGAGGGAGAGAGCCAAACCATAAGAGACTCTTAAAAACTGAGAATAAGCACTGGGTTGAGCACTGGGTGTTGTATGGAAACCGATTTGACAATAAATTTCATATTTAAAAAAGAAAGGGGCTGGCACTTGAAAAATCTTATCCCTATAGGAGAGCTGGAAACCGAACAGGCAATTAAGCTGTCCTGAGAAACAAAACTCTTTATTTTTTTTTTTAATTTTTTTTAACATTTATTTATTTTTGAGACAGAGAGAGACAGAGCATGAATGGGGGAGGGTCAGAGAGAGAGGGAGTCACAGAATCTGAAACAGGCTCCAGGCTCTGAGCTGTCAGTGCAGAGCCAGACGCGGGGCTCGAACTCATGGACCGCGAGATCGTGACCTGAGCCGAAGTCGAAGTCGGACGCTTAACCGACTGAGCCACCCAGTCGCCCCGAAACAAAACTCTTTAAAGAAGATACATATTTATTCATTCATTCAGCAAATATTTCTTCAGTGTCTCCTGTGTCCATTGCTCTTCTGGCACTGAGTCTTATAATTTCATGAGTCTTCCAGCTTTGTCTTCTCTTTCAGGTGTTTTGTTTTTGTTTTTGGTTATTTGGGGTGGGCTTCTTGAGATTCCGTATTAATTTTAGTATGGGTTTTTCTGTTTCTGAAAAAAAAATGTCATTGGGTTTTGATAGGGATTGCATTGAATCTGTTCACACTGGATAATATTGACATCTTAATGGGGCGCCTGTTTGGCTCAGGTCATGACCTCAAAGTTTGTGAGTTTGAGCTCTGCATCGGGCTCTGTGCTGACAGCTCGGAGCCTGGAGCCTGCTTCAGATTCTGTGTCTCCCTCGCTCTCTGCCCCTCCCCGACACATGCTAGCGCCCTCTCTCTCTGTCTCTCTCCCTCTCTCAGAAATAAACATTAAAAAAATTTTTTTAAATATATTGACAACAGTATTAAGTTTTGCAGTCCATGGACATGGAATGTGTTACCAGGTATTTGTGTCTTTAATTTCTTTCAGCAATATTTTGTAGTTTTCATTGGGCAAGTTTTACACCTCCTTGGTTAATTCTTATTTTATGCTTTTGGTATTTTATTATTTTTGATATTGTAAATGGAAATTGTCTCTGTAATTTCCTTTTCAACTTGTTCATTATTAGTGTATAAAAATCCATTTGATCTTTGTTTTTTTTTTAAATTTTTTTTTTAACGTTTTTATTTATTTTTGAGACAGAGAGAGACAGAGCATGAACAGGGGAGGGGCAGAGAGAGAGGGAGACACAGAATCGGAAGCAGGCTCCAGGCTCTGAGCCATCAGCCCAGAGCCCGACGCGGGGCTCGAACTCACAGACCGTGAGATCGTGACCTGAGCTGAAGTCGGACGCTTAACCGACTGAGCCACCCAGGCGCCCCTCCATTTGATCTTTGTGTGTTGACTTTGTATCCTGCTACTTTGCTGAATTCATTTATTCTAACAGTATCCTGCTACTTTGCTGAATTCATTTATTCTAACAGGGTTTTTTTGGCGGGGGTGGATCTTTAGGGATATTCTACCTATTTCTCATCTGCAAAGAGATCATTTTACTTCTTCCTTTCCAATTTGAATGCCTTTTATTTCTCATTTTTGCCTAATTGCTCTGGCTAGGACTTCCAGCATTATGTGAATAGCAGTGGCAAAAGTGGACCTTCTTGCCTTGTTCCTGATCTTCAGAGGAAACACTTTCAGTCTTTCATCACTGAGTATGATGTTTGCTGTGCATTTTTCATATGCAGCCTTTATGATGTTAAGGTAGTTTTCTTGTATCCTTAGTTAGTTGATTGTTTTTATTAGGAAAGAGTGTTGAATTTTGTGAAATGTTTTTCCGCATCATTTGAAATGATCATGTGTGTCTTGTTTTCTTCTTTATTCTGTTAATGTGGTATATTTCATTGATCAGTTTTGGTACGTTGAACCATCATCTTTGCATTCCAGGAATAAGCCCCACTTGGTCATGGTGTATAATCCTTTTTATTATGGTGCTGAATTCAGTTTACCAGTGTTGTATTGAGGATTTTGCATCAACATACATAAGGGTATTGGTCTGTAAGGTTCTTGTGTCATTGTCTGGGTTTGGAATCAGGATAATGGCCTCAGAAAGCATCAGGAAGTGTTCTCATCAATTTTTTGTAGAAGTTTGAAGGATGATTGGTATTAGTTCTTCTTTATAAATGTTTGGTAGAATTACTGAAGCCACAAAGTCCTTTTTCTCTGGAGTTTGTTTTTGATTACTGATTCAATCTTTTTACTGTATATCTATTCAAATTTTGTCTGGAGTTTTTTTTGTTGTTGTTGTTTGTTTGTTTTAGAGAGAGAGACACCACGAGCAGAGGAGAGGGGCAGAAGGAGAGAAAATCTTAAGCAGGCTTCACACTCAGTGCAGATCCCAACACGGGGCTTGATCCAATGACCCTGGGATCATGACCTGAGTTAAAATCAAGAGCCAGAGGGGCGCCTGGGTGGCGCAGTCGGTTAAGCGTCCGACTTCAGCCAGGTCACGATCTCGCGGTCCGTGAGTTCGATCCCCGCGTCAGGCTCTGGGCTGACAGCTCGGAGCTTGGAGCCTGTTTCAGATTCTGTGTCTCCCTCTCTCTCTGCCCCTCCCCCGTTCATGCTCTGTCTCTCTCTGTCCCAAAAAAAAAAAAACAAAAAAAAAAAAAAAAAAAAAAAAAAAAACGTTGAAAAAAAATAAAATCAAGAGCCAGACTCTCAACTGACAGAGCCACCCAGGCACTTCTCAAGTTTTCGATTTCCTTGCAATGTAGTCTTGGTAGGTTTTGTTTCTAGGGATTTGTCCCATTTCATCTCGGTTATCCAGTTTTAGCAGAAAAAAGGAAGCTGAAATCTAAGTGCTTGCATTGGAAGATAAAAACAAGTAACAAGTCAGTTTGCCTCCCAGAAATCCCTGCAAGGCTCAGAAATTGGTGGTACCAGCAACAGAGAAAGGTGTGGATGGATGTGGGGAGAAGCAGTGGAGACCAAGAAACAGTGGAACTACTTGGAAATCTGTATAAGAAGTAATTAGAACCCTGGGTTTCCATTCCCACTTTGCCCAGGAGAAATTTTCTGGAGAAATTGCCATCTCAGAAATTTCAAATATAGGGACATTAGACAAGAGTGAAGTGCCAGACTGAAATCAAAAAGATTAAAAGTTTGGAGGCCAAATCAAGAAAACCCTGTTCCCCACCTTCTTTTTTCCTCCAAGGTCTCAAATGCTGGCTACCAGCATTTATATACAAGTCCATATAGAAGTTTATATAGAAGTCTAGAGAAACCTTAACACTTAACAGAAAAGATCAACAGTGACATTTGAAGTTCCCCAATGGAAAAACTCCTTAGAAAATAATGCATCTACAGTGTACCTCCAAATTGGCATGTCCTATGTATCGATACCCCATTAAGCTTGTAAAAGCTCCCAATCAACATTTTAGAAAATTTCTCTAACATATACATGGATAGCCAAGGATCAACAGGCATTTGAGGAAAGTTTTCAGCATGAAAAAAAGATACCCACCTCAACCAAGAAAACCTCAGAAGAAACCGTAGTAAAAGGAACAGAATAAACTGCAACATCCTTAGAGAAATGAAAATATATGGCATTCATGAAACAAGAACAGGATTATGAAAAAAATTTTAAAAGCTTCTGGAAATAAATATATGAAATCAAGAATTTTAATCTGTAGAAGGGAAGGAAACATGGAAATAAAATTTTATTTTAATGTTCATTTTGAGAGACAGAGTGAGCGAACAAGTCAGCATGAGCAAGGGAGGGGCAGAGGAAGAGCATCCCAAGCAGGCTCCCAGCTACAGCACAAAGTCTGATGTGAGGCTTGACCTCATGACTGGCTCAGTCTCATGACTGTGACATCATGACCTGAGCCAAAATCAAGAGTCAGATGCTTAACTGACTGAGCCAACCAGGCACCCCTGGAAATAAAATTTTAAGCCTCATTTCCAATTTAAAATTTGGTAGAAATGTAATCAAAGCTAGAGATTACAAGCTTTAGTCACTTAATGAGAAATTAAGATGGGAAAACATGTCATAAGGAAACAAGATACTCTGCTAGATAAATTTATTAGATAAATGAGAGGTTAGCAATTATTTCCTGATTGGCATTTAATTTCAGTTTATTCTTAATGTTATACTTACCTAAAGTTTTAGTGGTTTATACTTGTGTATCTTACTATAATTGAGTTTTTAACTCTGTTTGCTAAGGGCAAATAGCATTGCTATAATATTGAAAGGCTTCCTTAATAGACCCAAGGGTTGCTTTTAAACCTTAAGACTATGGGGGCGCCTGGGTGGTTTAGTCGGTTGGGCGTCTGACTTCAGCTCAGGTCATGATCTCACAGTCCATGAGTTCAAGCCCCACATTAGGCTCTGTGCTGACAGCTCAGAGCCTGGAGCCTGCTTCAGATTCTGTGTCTCCCTCTCTCTCTGCCCCTCCCCTGCTCATGCTCTGTCTCTCCCAGTCTCAAAAATAAATAAAAATATTTTTTAAAAATTTAAAAAAAATAAACCTTAAGACTATGAATGGGTGCTATAGAAAATAACTGTTGTTAAAATCTTTATTATAATACAAAAATCGTGTTTTAATATTTTAGCAATAAACAATTAGAAAATAAACACCATTTATAACACCATTTATAAATGGTTCTAAAAACATTTATAATGTCATCAAAGAGTGTCAAGTCTTGGGGCTCCTGGCAGGCTTACTTGGTACGGCATATGACTTTTGATCTTGGGGTTGCGGGTTTGAGCCCCACGATGGGTATAGAGATTACATTAAAAAATCTTTTAAAAAAAAGAACATCAAGTACTTAGAAATGTAACAAATGAGGTGACACTAGTATAGATTTACACAATAAAAACATGTCTACAAAAAGATTTGCATAAGAATATATAAACAGTCCCCTAGGAAAATGAACAGGAAATTATGGTGTATTCGTATAATGTGGTATACTCATACAATAGAATAAAACTCAGCAGCAAAAGCGAACTGCTAACAGCGATGAATCCCAAAAACATTGAGCGAAAGTAACCAGTTAGAAAAAAACGGGCAGTGTGTCATTACACAAAGTTTAAGTCCAAGCAAAACTAATCTCTAGGTGACAGAGGGGAAAGAGCTTAAGGGAACTTCCTGGCATGATGGAAATGTTTGTTTTGCAGGGTATTTACAGAGGTGTATGCATTGTCCTTGCTCAAAGTGAATACTTCAGATCTGTGTATCTTATTAAATGTAAACTATGCCTTAACACTGTTAACTGCAGGGGTGTCTGGGTGGCTCAGTCGGTTAAGCATCTGACTCTTGATCTTGGCTCACGTTATGATCTCATGGTTCTTCAGATCAAGACCCACGTCAGCTCTGCGCAGACAGTGCAGAGCTTCCTTGGGATTCTCTCTCCCTCTCTCTCCGCCCCTCCCATGCGTGTACTCCCTCCCTCCCTCTCTCTCTCTCTCTCAAAACAAATAAATACATAAAAATATTTTTAATTAAAAAAAAGATTAATAGAAACTGCAGATATGAGAACCGTGAAAATGAAAAGGACAAAATTATCAAAACAATAAGAACATTTCCCAGAAGGGAGGTAAATGAAGATTCCTTATTAAAAAGATCCATTAGGTTTCCAGCAGCATGAATTTAGGGGCGGGAAAGGAAGGCAAGCTTACACCAAAGTTCATTATTGTGAATAATACCAGGTCATAAAACTGTAAACAGGCAAGCCACTTTCAAAGGATAGATAGGGAATCAGAATGGAAACTGCAAACTGGAAGACAATGGAGCATGCCTTTAAAATGACATGAAAAGCATTTTCAAATTATTCAGGATTTTTATTCATAGCCTGAGAGTAGAATAAAGAAATTTCAGACATGAAATGTCTTAAATAATGTTATCACCCATGTATCCTCTTGCCGTAAACAGTGGAGGATGTACCCACCAAAAAAATCAAGACAGACAATGGCATGGGCACTACAGAGAATCTAAACCAGGAAAGAAGGGTAGGAAGTTCATAGAGAAATGGCGAAGGGCAGTACCACAATGACAGCTGTACTGCACATAAAGACCTATGAAGCCACTAGACCAGTTACAGTAGGAAGAAAGACGTCCATAAAGTTTTCCAGGAAAAAAAGCAAACTGTTTATCTGACAGTTTGGCCACGTGGAAAATTATATGGAGGCATTGTGAAGCAATTATTAACTCCAAGAAAAACAAAAGGTTGCACCATAAATGTCACCTTAGTACATAATGTAGTACAGCATTGAATAATTACAATTAATACAATAACACTATTGAATATGGATTAAGCCGTAATTGTAACATATTAAGAGGGAAGGCATGGAAGGGAGAGTTTAAGAAAGCTAATATTCTTTTTTTTTTTTTTAATTTTTTTTTTTTTAACGTGTATTTATTTTTGAGACAGAAAGAGACAGAGCATGAATGGGGGAGGGTCACAGAGAGAGGGAGACACAGAATCTGAAAGCAGGCTCCAGGCTCTGAGCGGTCAGCACAGAGCCCGACGCGGGGCTCAAACTCACAGACCTCGAGATCATGACCCGAGCCAAAGTCGGACACTTAACCGACCGAGCCACCCAGGCGCCCCTCTTTTTTTTATTTTTGAGAGAGGGAGCGTGCACACATGTGAGAGAGAAGGGGAGGGGCAGAGAGAGAGAGGGAGAGAGAAAGACATAAAATCCAAAACACGCTCCATGCTGTCAGTGCAAAGCCTTATTGTGGGGCTCAAACCCATGAATCATGAGATCACAACCTGAGATGAAGTCAGGCGCTCAACCGAGCCACCCGGTCCCAAGAAAGCTAAGTCAATTCACAATGTCTAACATTCATAAATAAGAGATTAACAGAATAACCATATTTAGAAATATGTAATAACAGAAGAAATAGCTAGTTTGAAATCTAGCACTACTTTACTTTTTAAGCCATGTATAATAATTTTTTTAATATGAAATAATGCATATTAAAAGGTTAGTACTGTGCCTAGCATAATAAATGGTAACCTATTGTTTTAAAAAAGTGAGTTTTTAAAAATCCAGGCAGGGGGAAATGAGAGTAAAAAGTCAGAATTTTAGCCACAAATTTAGCTTTGCATTGATAAAGAAAACAACATAAGGATTCACACAGCCCACATACAACATCAGACCAGTTGAACAGAAGCCCAATTATTCCTGGCACTGAAGTCAAATGTCTCCTACAGATTCTAAGTAGGATATTGGGTGATAAAACTTTTTAAAACTCTGTAACATCATTATAGTAAAAATAACAAAATTTCTTTAGGCTTTTGCACTATTTGACATAATATCTCTAACCTCAAGCAGACAAAACAATGTAGGCGGCCCATATACATAGCTCTTTGATGATGTGACCAAATTCAATATAAAAATTCTATCTGGAGAAAGGACTAGACTACCCTTTAGGAAAATTTCTACAAATATTTCTCTCAGCCAAATTTTTTGACCAGCTAAGATTTTGCCAATATGCACTTCAGAAGTCCAGGATTATATTATGTTCAGGACTAAAGTTTCCCATTTGTCTTTCTCTACAGAGAAAACAAAATGGGAAGAGAAAAAAGAGTGAAAGAGATTGAGAGTTCTTGTACCTAAAAATTCATTATATAAGCAAAAAAGCAACTCTCCACATGTCCTAAGTGGGAATGAGGGGAAAGGATATTCTTTATTCTTATAAGATAAAAAAAATATCCTTCACAGCAAGCGTATCAGATAAAAGATTAATTCTTCCAGGTATACCATATTTTTATGGAAGGAAGAAAGCTGTAGGTGAAAAACTGACAAGTTTTGGTTAATTAAACATTAATATCTTTCAGTCATTAAAAAAAAAACACAACCGAAATAGTATAAAATAACTTTTATTTACATAATTTATACCTATAGAACATAACTGCTTTCTTTAGAACAAGAAAATTTACAAATGACAGATATTGCTTTTTGTCAAAAACTCCTTCAAGCAAGAGAGTATATACATGGTCACTTCTATTTCAAATAATATGGTCAACAGTGGATATTCATAATTTTATCTGTGCCTCAATCATTTACCAACAATTAGGCTTTTAAACCATCATGTTGATTGCTTGCTAAGACCTAAGTTTTCAGGAGGAAAAGTCAAGAAAACAAAACCATTATTCATACCTCTTTTAAGATTTATACAATTCTTCACAACATCATCTTTACGTGAATCAGATTAAATATAGGTGTGAGTAATTCTTTCCACCTTGTAAGGTAAAGACACTGATTACTTTTTCTCATTTTCCCAGATTAGTTTTAAGGATATAATAGTAGGACAATTTAGCTGGCTGACTTGATTCTCTAACACAATGAATGCCCAAAGATAAAATTATTTCGTATACAGTAAGAAATTATATATTCCATAAAACCAATTCATTATAGATGTACAAGACAGATGTTAGCAAAGTTAAAAAATAAATATTACACAAGGGATAAAATAATAGGTTAACTGTGGCAACTTAACACTGAAACTAACATTAACTGAATGAAACTTTCAGAATATGAGACTTTAAAAAATTTTATAAAAACAGGGCATTAAAATGGCAATGTGATTTAATACTATGATTTTTTTGTGACATCTTAATCACACAAAATAAATTAATGCATACCTATTGAGAATTTCCACTCAGATTTATAGACCCTCCTTTATGACAAAAAAGTTAAATTGTAAATTTCACTGTACAGCAATGAATAAGCTGTTATTGTTGAGCCATATCCGATTTTACTAATGAACTCAAAAATTGGCCACAATTTTTTTCAATATACAGTTATCTAGACATTAAAATATTTTCCCAGCTGAAATACTGATCATTTTGTAATGCAATCAATCAACACAGTTTTAACTGTGATGCACAACTCATAACTTCAATGATGAATATTTCATAGATAGATAAAGATGTCAGCACCTTAAGGTATGAAATTGCTGTCTAACGTAGGGGTCAAACTAAAAGCCCAATCCAGCCATGTCAATCACTTAAGTGTCCCCTGGCTATTTGCACACTGAAATAGCAGAGTTTAGTAGTTGCCACAGATTCCTTCTGGCCCACAAGTTCAAAAATATTTTCTGGAAAATATTTTTGACTCCTGCTCTGAGGCTTTTCAAATAGAAGATTAAATCTGCTTTTAAGAAGTTTGATTTGAACAACCACCAAAGATTTGCTTGGGTGGATAATGGAATTACATATGTAAATAACAAAATTTCAAAATTAAAAACAACCCTTAAATTAATACTGATGATAATCACTGAACAAAATCTTATTATCTTATTTTCTGCTTTAACATCACAATTATGTTCGGTGCTTACAGGTCTGAATGTTCCTTAAGCAAAATTTAATGGGGGAAAAAAACTATCAAGAAATCAGTTTTTTAAAAAAGGAATGTGTGTAAGTGTATGTGTGTGTAAAGGGGATTGAGTTTTGTATGTAAATCTCCCTCATAAATTAAGGGTTTTCCCCCCAATCAAATCCTGAGATTATCCAAGAAATAAGAAAAACCAAAAATTCACAGTACAAATTCAATATACTAAACTATGAGAAAAAATGTATTCAAAACATATACTATCCAAATACTTTAGTGATATAACTTTAAATATCTTTAAAATTAAAGAGGGAAAAGGGACAAACATAAATTTGTCAATACCTTCTTTACCCATAATCTGAGTGGTGAAAATAATTAAAACTGAATATTCTTTTAAATAAACAATTTAAAAATAAATAAACTTTTTGATGTTTCGTCTTTATAAATAAGTTTAAATACTACTTACTTGTTCAATTAGGACTAATGTTACATCAACATCAATTAGAAAAATACATATTTTCCAGTCAAATAGATGAAAATAGAAAAGTTTTTAACATTTACCATACTAAAGTGGAGTTTCACAATATGCTTTCATATACCGAGAGGCAACTGAAAAGGCCTTCAGCAAAACCAACAAAGAACAACAACAACAAAAAACCTCCCACCCCCAAAAAAATACCCCAGAAAAAAACCTTTACAAAAGAAGTTCACTAAGTGTTAAATACAATCCACCTCCGAATACTTGGGCACTGTGATTTATACATAAACATTTATCCAAAACACTCCAGAATGTCCATGTATGTTCAGCACAGGAAGAGTAAAAATGTAAACAAGAGAAGCTTTTTCTGTCTCAGAAGCAGTCTTAATTGCTTTGTATTTCCAAAATGCTGAATCAATCAGAATGAAAGGAACCTCAGCAATGTTTTCCAATGATTATAAAAGCTTCAAATCAAGCTCATTAAATATTTAAAGTCAATCTCAAGAAAAACAGCCAGTGATGCTTTTTTCTAAATACTGCTTAGGTGATATAATTGACTCTGGAAATCCTAGAGTTTGAAAAAAAAAAAAAACAACAACAAAAAAGACTTTTATTATGTTTCATCCACTTCAATAAATATATCACTAAAAAAATATTCAGAGACTGTGGTTGGCCCCTCTTCAGGTGCCCGGGTTTGGCCAGTTTTACATTCCTCTTTTGGTAAGGGACGATCATAAGAAACCTAAAAAGATTAAAAAAAATAATAATAAGCATGCAATATAACATTTATATATTGGTAGTGGTAGTCTAAATTGATACTGCTTTTCCCTATCAGTTTAAACTACCACAAAGCAATACAGTAATAAATATGAGAGTTTTAAGTATGTTCATGCTCATTGACCAAATAATTTCATTTCTATGCTGTTATATTAGGGAAACAATACAAAACATAGTAAGAGTTTTATGAATAAGGTAACCTTTCAAGCATTAGTTTTAATAAAACTGGACTCAACATAAAACAGCAGGCATGATTAATTACAGTATACACAAGGTCCATTATTTTACCCTAATTTCCACAAAAAAATTTTAATATAGAAAAAACTAACATTATCAAATCTGCAATGAAAAGTTTTAATAATCTGCATAAGAAGAGACAGACCCATGGAGCGCCTGGGTGGCTCAGTTGATTAAGCAGCCCGCTTCGGCTCAGGTCATGGTCTCACGGCTTGTGAGTTTGAGGCCTGTGTTGGGCTCTGTGCTGACAGTTCAGAGCCTGGAACCTGCTTCAGATTCTGTGTCTCCCTCTCTGTCCCTCCCCAACTCGTGCTCTGTCTCTCTCAAAAATAAATAAACATTAAAAAAAAATTTTTTTTTAAATAGAAAAGAATAGACCCACAAAACAGAACAGTATTCAAGGAAACATTACAAATTAAAGCAATCCTATCAAAAATTAGCATACTTAGAAATCTATGACAAATTAAGACACAGGAACAGATATATGTATCAATGAAAAAGACTAGAAATATCCCCAACACATACAGGTGGAAATTTAGTATCTGAGAAAAGTGACATTTCAAAAAAAAAAAAAAAAAGGGAAAATTGTATTATTTTTTAAATTATGTTGGACAACTGTATAACCATTTCAGGGGGGAAAAAAAAAGTCAAACCTATATCCTCAACAAAATAAATTCTAGATTAATTAAAAGATGTAAATGTAGGGACTCCTGGGTGGCTCAGTCAGTTAAGTGTCTGACTTCAAGTCAGATCATGATCCTGAGTTCGAGCCCTGTGTCAGGGTCTGTGCTGACAGCTCAGAGCCTTGAGCCTACTTTGGATTCTGTGTCTCTCTCTCTGCCCCTTCCCTGCTTGCACTCTGTCTCTCTCTCAAAAATAAACATTGAAAAAAATAATCTACTCTAAAATATCATGGGAAAACACTTTCATAATCCTGGACTAAGGGAGAAGGAGTGTCTTTTTAAATGACCAGAAAGGAAGAAGCCATAAAAGGAAAGAGTGATAAATTCATCTATGTAAAAATAAAAAACATCTGCATGGCAAAAACTACCATACACAAAATCAAAAGATAAAGGACATACAGGTTAAAAAAAAAACAAAAAAACAATAAACAAAACAAAACCATGTACAACCTTTGTCACAAAAGGTTTTCTTTAAGAGCTTCTACAAATCAATATGAAAAAGACTAATAAACCAACGTTTTTAAGAAACCAAACATACGAACAGATGGTTCAGAGAAAACAAGTGATTCAAATACATGAAGAGGTGCTCAACCTCACTCATATATACTAATTAAATCTATGAAGAATGTCATAAGTGAAAAAAATTGATTATGTGCTAGCGTGAGGAAAAAGGCCCTCTCATATACTACTGATAAAAATAGAAACGGATATATTTGCTATGGAAGACAATCAAGTAATATCTGTCAAAGGAATGATCATTCCTTTTGATCAGCAATTCTATTTCTAGGAAGGAATTCAACCTATGGATAAAAGTGTAAAATCACTCATTTCTAAGTTAGATATTACCACATTATGTGAACTACCAAATCATTAGGAATAACCTAAATGGTTACCAGTGTGAGACCAATATTGCTCTATGGTACACGCATACAATGGAGTATGATATAGTCATTAAAAATAATGAGGGCATTCTTGGGCACTTATTCCTGCAAAATGAACTTACATCCACACAAGAACTTGCATATGAATGTTCACAGCAGCTTTATCCATAATAGGCAAAAACTGAAAATAACCCAGATGTCCTTCAACTGGTCAAAGGATAAACATGAGAATTCTATTCAGCATTAAAAAGTAACAAATACATAAAACCATCTGGATGACTCTCTAGGGAACTATGCTGAGTGGGGAAAAAAGCTAATTCCAAAGGTATGATTCCATTTACACAACTGTATACAACATTCCACTTACATAACATTCTTTGAATGACAAATTTAATGGTGTAGAATAGGTTGCCAGAAGTTAAGGAGAGTAGAGGGAGTGCAATGGAAGTGTGTCTATAAAAGGCAACACAAAGAATCTCTGCGGTGACAGAACTCTTTTGTAGCTTGACTGTGGCGTTGTTATCCTGGTTGTGATACCGTACCATACTTTTGCAAGATGTTAACATTGGGGAAAAATGGATAAAAGGTGTATGGGATCTCTGTATTGTCTTTTAAAGCTGCATGTGAGTCTACAATTATCCCAAAATAAAAAGTTTAATTTAAATTAAAAAAAAAAAAAAAAAAAAAAGATGGGGTGCCTGGGTGGCTCAGTTGGTTGAGTGTCCAACCCTTGATTTCAGCCCAGGTCATGATCTCAGTTGGTGGGATGGAGCTCTGCTATGGGCTATGCGCTGATAGTGGAGAGTGCTTGGGATTCTCTTTCTCTCTCCCTGTCCCTCTGCCTCTCCCCTACCCACGCTCTCTCTCAAAATAAACATTTTAAAAAAGAGAGAGAGACTGAGACAGAGAAGGAGGAAGCTCTTTATATACTGTTTTGCAAAGATCTTTAAGACGGACTGTTATGGTGAAAACAGCAAGGAAGAACAGTATGCTGTTATTTATGAAACAAAAAGAAGAAAAATGTTTATATTTGTGTACACATAAAACATCTCTGGAAAAGTGAACCAATAGCTGATTAACAGCATACGCTTATAAAAAGGGGAAACAAGGAAGCTAAAGGACAGAGGTCAGAAACTTTGTAAACTTTTTTTGTAGATTATGAATTTGAAAACTTGTAGAATATATTACTTATTCACAAAAAATAATAAAATAGCAATTTGAGAATTAGTCTTGCCTCACCCTATACCAAAGTCAATAACCATGAACAGAGTTTGTTTTAAAACTGATTACTGAACATTTTATACCTTGGGGAAAAACTCACACCCCCACTCACACTCTGTATCTGTCAAAAATAAATAAATGTAAAAAAAAAAATAAAAAATAAAACTTATGCATATTAAAAAAACCTCCAAAATTTTATTTATTTTTTTTATGGTAGAAATTTAAAGTTTTATTGACAATATATTTTACTAAAAATGAAAATTGTATTTTAAAACAGGAAGTAGGGGTGCCTGGTTAACTCACTCGGCCAAGGGTCTGATTCTTTGTTTTGGCTCAGGTCATGATCTCGTGAGTTTGAGCCCCACGTCGGGCTCCACGCCGACAGGGCTGAGCCTTGCGATTCTCTCTCCCCCTCTCTCTCTGCCTCTCTCCCGCTCTCTCTCTCAAAAATAAAGTAAAAAAAAAAAACCCATGAAGTAAATGAGAGTAATGATGATACTAATAGGGGATAAACCATATAACCTGGAGGCAGCTTGGTGCTGCTGAAGTAGTTAAAAAGTATTTCAGTAAATTCTTAACCTAATTCATGGAAGCTGTGGAACTTGGGCCCTTCTGTCACTTAACCTTCTGGGCCTGTGGGAGTAATACCATCAATATCTATCTTACAAGGATGTTTGTGTAAAAAAGAAGGTATTTGACAAGAATCTGGAGTATAGTAAGTGCTCAGTGAGTCATTACATTTTTACACATTGCTGGGTAACATGGTAGGAACCATGAACATGGTGTCCAAGTGCCTGGAGTTTAGTAAATGCTGCATCTGATGAAAGTCAGCCTTTCTGTCTGCTCCCAATGTCTTCTCTCTCCATCTGTCACGGCAGTTATTGAATGTGTGAATGTGTGTTTGCTTCCCCAGTATTTGACGTCATGTCCAGACTCTGAAGGCAGTGGCTTCCAGATAATTGGCACAGAAACCAACAAACATTCTTCCCATTAATCTAATGTTGCCGACCTTGCTGCCTTAGTAGAAAGTTACAGAAATGCAAAATGTGATTCCTCTTTATGTAAAATGTATTTAGAATTCATCATAAAAAACCTCCAAAATTTTAAAAAATAAATGAATTTGAAAAAATTACTTGAAGCAAAGAGCTAAAAGGTACGTGGCTTTGTTACATAAGGATCTGACATAAACTGGTAAGCAAACCACTAAGATCCCAAAAGCTATAAATAAGCAAAAGATGGAACAAAACAGGAAGAAAAAAAAAAAAAAGAGCAAGAGAGAGAGAGAGAAAATGTAGTAAATGTATGGGAAAAACCAAGCCACTAATAACTAAAGAAATGCAAATTAAACAAATGAAATGTCATTTCCACCCTCTACCGTTACATAAATTAAGAAAAAATTTACTTTGAAGAGTAAGATCTAATGCTGGCAAGAATGTAATTTAACTGGCATAGCTACATTGCTGGTAATTATAATAACTGTTCTCCAAAGAAATTTGGCAATAATAAAGACTCATAAAATATTAGTCTCAGAAAATAATTCTATGAAATATAAAACATTTAAAAATTTTTTAAAGATGGTTTTTATAAAAGTACTCCTTTTGAGGCTCATGCTATCCAATAGCTTTCCTGTGTTGAGTTCGTAAGTAACCAACCCCAATATTCTTCCAAAGTTTTTGATACAAGTTCATGTATTTTTCCATCCCAGTAGTTGCCATATGAACAGCTTCAGAATAAACAGAAATGAAACATACGAATTCTAATCTTACCACTTCTTGAATTTTAAAAATTTTTTTTAATGTTTATTTATTTTTGAGAGAAATAGAGTGCAGGGGAGGGACAGAGAAAGAGGGGAACAGAGGATCCAAAGCAGGCTCTGTGCTGACAGCAGCAAGCCTGAAGGGGGCTCAAACTCACGAACGGTGGGATCATGACCTGAGCCAAAGTCAGATGTTCAACTGACTGAGCCACCCAGCCACCCCACCATTGCTTGAATTCTTATGGGTGCCAGGACATTTCCCCAAAAGCAAACAGAATGCAACTACTGCTTTGTTTTGCTTCCACAGGTTAAAAAACTTCTTTGCATTAAAGGAATATCAGTTAAGTGTCCATTTATGACTAGCTTAATATTAATAGATCTGTATTAAAGGAGCTGTAACTTAATTCAACACCTACCTTCTTTCCCTTATAATGAGGTATGACGGGGAGGAGATGGACAAGCGATGCTCTGACATAATTTCTGACATCCAAAAGAAAATAACAATTGCCATGTTCTTCCTAGTAGAGTCTGATATCTAACCCATTCTATACAAATAATAAAATATGACAGTTATCACATACCTGAGCTGGTGAACTGCCAATATTCTCAGATTCGGTATTAACAACAACACTTGGAGATGGAAGCAGATCAGAGGACTCTTGGGTTTTTTTCTGGCTTTCATTGAGTGGATTTGATCTTTTCAAATTCTGTCTTAGTGTAGGTATAAAAGGCTTTAGGCGTTTCTTATTATAAACATGAGTAGGTTCATCAGACTCCAAACTATTCTTTGAACATATTAAAGACAAAAATCCCAGGGGTCTTCTGCCAGGTCTAGAAATGCAAATGTAAGCATATTCAAAGATATCCAGGAAGACACATTCTTAATACCAACTTCTTTCCTTTAATGCTAAAATGGCACATGTGATATACCACCTTAGTGGCATCAGCATGTCTACTAAGTGTCATTATTATTCTGATCATTATTTATTCCATCATACCAGTAGCTACCTATGCAGATTTTCTACCTAAAAGTTAGTATCAGCATCTAAAGGTAAGCTCTTGTTATACAGAATGTTTTATTTGTCTGGAGTCTTGCAAAAATGTTGACATTACTGAATTTTCTTTGACAAAACTCCTCCCCTTTACATTACTGACAGAGGAATATGTTTATAAAACATCATCCTTAGTACTGGACTTAGTCTTTATGTTATATTTGTTGCGTAGAGGTTACATTTATCCTTTGAGAGACAGAAACAGAAAGGAGCATTTGTTAAAGAGCTTCTCACGGTACCTGGATAATGGGGTTTTTGAAGCTGCTGTGATGCTACCCATTTGTTCAGACTTTGAAGCAGCACCAGTTCCCTCTTCCTTATCAGAGACAATCATCTCATTCTGAGGTAACTGAGGTGTACTTGTTTCTGCATGCGTGTCTATTATTTCATCAAGAGACTGAGATCCTATACACTGCAAAGTTGGTTCAAGTTGCTCTTTCTGAGGTTCTGGAGTTGTATGTGTGCTTCCTGAGGTAGGGAAGGTATCTTGTCCCTTGTAAGACTCCCCTTCAAAAAACAAAGACAAATGGTAAGCATCCATCTTGAAATTTATATATCCAATTGAACTGCAATATTTGAAGGAAAAAAATCAGGACATTCTATCATAAACCTACCCTAATAAGAGTAAGCTAAATTATAAGTTAATATATAAGTTATCGGGACTATTAAGAATTGTAACTGGTACAAAGCTATGGTAACAGTTTCTGTATTCAGATACAAAACAGTCATATCAACCTATTTTTACCTAGAAAAGCTTTCTCTGTGTATGTGTGTATATATATATATATATATATATATATATATACACATATATATATATGTATGTCTTTTTTTTTTTTTAATTTTTTTTTTTAACGTTTATTTATTTTTGAGACAGAGAGACAGAGCATGAACAGGGGAGGGGCAGAGAGAGAGGGAGACACAGAATCCGAAACAGGCTCCAGGCTCTGAGCTGTCAGCACAGAGCCCGACACGGGGCTCAAACCCACGGACCGTGAGATCATGACCTGAGCCGAAGTCGGACGCTTAACCGACCAAGCCACCCACGCGCCCCAATATATAGGTCTTTTCTAATCTCTGGGTAAACCTAAGGAACCATAAAAACTCCTTTATGCTCAGCTTTGTAATTCCTGAAATATAGTTGTTAAGCTTTTACAGGAAATTCTGTAGCCATATGGTTTTCTGTTATTACAGGATGAAAGTAGCTTATGTCTACGAAAGTGCCAAATCCAAGATCTCAGCTAAGAAGAAAAACTTCTAATAATAAAAGCAAAATACTTAGAGAAAGTAAGCAAGACTCTTCTTCAATTCCAAATTTGAATAGATGCATCAAAAATATCCAAAAATAACAAAATGTAATCACATTAAAATTTATTTCACTCACCTGTTTCCTCAACACTTATTTCCTCTGAACACCCCTGTTTTAAAAAAAAATTACAAAAAAAATTGAATCCATGTATCAAGTCAATCTTTCTATTTTTTTCTTTAATGTTTATTTTGAGACAGTGTGCATAAATGGCAGAGAGGCGGAGAGAGAAGGAGAGAGAGAATCCCAAGCAGGCTCTGCACTGTCAGCACAACGCCCAACATGGGCGTTCAATCTCACCAACTATGAGATCGTGACCTGAGTCAAAATTAAGAGTCAGATACTTAACCCCCGAGGTGCCTCCCACCCTCTTTTCTAACTAAAGAAAGCAGGTATCTCCCAGAAAGCTCAAGGGTAAAAGATGGCTTATAGAAACTCTACCAAACACTTATAAAAAAGACACTGCTCCTATTCTTTAAACTGTTTTAGAGCACAGTGAAAGAGGGAAAGTTTCCAAATGCTTTTTATAAATCAAGGCTAATATTGATTCAAATTAACCAGTACAAAAATATCAGATGAAATAGTATAAACATAATTCAGCAACACATCAAGAGACTAACAATAATCAAGCAGAGTTTATTTCAGGAATGCAAAGATGATTCAATACATGAAATCTAATATAATTCAACAGAACTGAAGAGAAAAATACTATCATCATCTCTCTGTTTGTAGCAAAAGGGTCCAATAATATTCATACTTGGAAAAAACTTTACATTGAATAAAAAGACATTTTCTTAACACCATAAACTATAATTACTACAATTCAAAAACCAGCATCTCACTTCATAAACACTGGAAATATTCCCATTTAAGTCAGGAGTAAGAAAAATGTATCTACTATCAAGACTATTTTATGACTTTTTTCTTTAATTATACTAGCCAATATAGTTAGAAAAGAGAAGGAAACTAAAGGTATATAAAGTAGATGAGAAAAATTAAAATTTTATTTGCAGATAATATGACTTTACTTAGAAAACCCAACAGAAACAAAAGAAAAATTACTGTATACGATGAGGGGAATTTAGTAAGCTCTCCGGATAGAAAAGAATTCAACGATAATAGCAACAAAAGATAAAATTCTTAGGTATAACCTAATAAGAAATGGAGAATTTAAATGAAGAGGAGATGAAAATACCACTAAAAGACATAAAAGAATAATTAAACAAATGAAAAGACATACCATGTTTTTGGATAAAGAAAAAAAATTCAACATCACAATTACGACATCAATTTTCCCTATCTTAAGTGGTCAAGTTAATATGATCCTAAAACAAGCATCAATGGGATTTTTTGAAGCTCTGAACAAGCTAATTATAAAATTAATATAGACTTTAAACCATCAAAATTCTAAAAGAAAACACAGGCAGCAACCTCTTTGACACTAGCCGTAGCAACTTCTTACTAGACAATGCTATGGGCAAGGGAACAAAAACAAAAATGAACTATTGGGACCTCATCAAGATAAAAAGCTTCTGCATGAAGGAAACAATCAACAAAACTAAAAGGCAGCCTATGGAATGGGAGAAGATAATTTCAAGTAACATATCTGATAAAGGTAATATGCCAGAATCTATGAAGAATATATCAAACTCAACACCCAAAAAATGAACAATCCAGTTAAGAAATGGGCAGAAGACATGAATAGAAATTTTTCCAAAGAAGACACCCAGATAGCTAACAGACACATGAAATGATGCTCAATATAACTCATCATCATGAAAATACAAATCAAAACCATGACGAGATACCACCTCACACCTACCAGTAGGGCTATAATTAACAACACAGTAAACAACAGATGTTGATGAGGTTGCAGAGAAAGGGGAACCCTCTTACACTGCTGGTGGGAATGCAAACTAGGGCAGCCACTCTGGAAAACAGTGTGGAGGTTCCTCAAAAATTTAAAACTAGAACTACTGCACAACTTAGCAAGTGTACTACTAGGTATTTACACAAAGGATACATACAGATTCAAAGGGGTACATGCGCCCCAATATTTACAGCACCATTATCGACAACAGCCAAACTATGCAAAGAGCCCAAATGTCCATTGACTGAAGAAGTGTATTATGCTAAGCGAGATAAGTCAGAGGAAGAAAAATACTGTACAATTTCACTCATATGTAGAATTTAAAAAACAAAACAGATGAACATACGGTAAGGTAAAAACAGAGAGAGGGAAGCAAACCATAAGAGACTCTTTATGAAGAAGAACAAACAGAGGGTTGATGGAGGGAGGTTGGGGGGGGAGGGATTGGCTAAATGGGAGATGGGTATTAAGGAGGGCACTTTTTGGGATGAGCACTGCGTGTTTTATTTAAGTGATGAACCACTAAATTCTACTCCCAAAACCAGTATTACACTATACGTTAACTAAAATTTAAGTAAAGTTTTGAAAAAAACCCAAACTTTAGAATATATACACACTTGAAATATATACAAACTTGAATATAGAATATATAGAATATATACAAACTTGAAAAGAAAAAATAAGAAAGTGGGGCACCTGAGTGACTCAGTCTGTTAAACCCCCGACTTTGGCTCAGGTCATAATCTCACTGCTCTTAAGTTCAAGCCCGGTGTCAGGCTCTAGGGCTCTGTGCTGACAGCTCAGAGCCCGGGGCCTGCTTGAGATTCTGTGTCTCCCTCTCTTTCTGTGTCTGTCTCTCTCTCTTTCTCTCTCTGCCCCACCCCTGCTCGTGTGCTATCGCTCTCAAAAATAAATAAACTTAAAAAAAAAAAAAAAGGAAAAAGAAAAAAATAAAGCGATGTGGGAGGAGAGGGAAACCTTCCATTTAAGACAGTAAAGCATTTAAAAACTAGAGTTTTTATATAATCAGAGTTTTATATATAAAACAGTGGGATACTGGCCCAAGAATAAATAGGTGAATCTAAAAGTAGAAGAAAAGAAAGTTTAGGAATATACACAAATACATATGGGATTTAATATGTGATAAGAATGGAATTTTAAATCAGTGGAGAAAAGATAAATTATTCAAAAAACGGTGCTGAGACAACTAGGCAGGCAGGCACCTGGGGAAAATGAAGTTGGTTTCACTCTCCCTAACACCGAAATAAATTCTAAACAAATCAGTAATATTAACTCTAAGAATTTCTACTAAGTCTCAAAGTGGACTTTCAATATCTATCTAACACAGTCCCTAGAAGCCATACATAAAAATACTGATAAATATGATTACAGAAAAATTAAAATTGTTTGCATGTCTATATGAATGCAGTATGTGTATTCCAGAATTTACAATTATAACTATGACATTTTATAAGCAATTTTTCATTGTTAAAAAGCTGAAAACAAAGGTCAAAAAACAAAAATCATGAAAAAAAGAAAAATCACAAATAAGTCCTAGACATTATATTGTTCTTATACAGTCACATCAACGTACATCTATCATTTTTAAATGGCATAATATAAACTGGTGGCCTGGCTTTGCACATAGCAATGTACTATGATCCTTTCCCCAAGTCATTAAATATACTTTTGAACAAAACAATGTCTGTAAGAAATGATGATAAATTGATGAAACTGGGTGACTGGTACATGGGGAGGCATTATACTACCCTGTCTACCTTTTTAAATGCTTGAAAATTTTCATATTAAAAAGTAAGGGGCGCCTGGTTGGTTCAAACAGTAGAGCATGTGAATCTTGATCTCAGGGTTGTTACGTCTGAGCCCCATCTTGGGTGTAAGGATGACTAGAAAGTAAAATCTTAAAAAAAAAAAAAAAGAAAAATTCAACCAAAAAATGTCTGCAAGGGAAGAAAACTCAAAAAATAGAGTCAAAAGACACACTGGGAAAAAATATCTGCAACTCATTCATGGACATATATTACACAGAGTTCCTCCAAATCTGTAGGAAAAAGATCAACAATGCAATTAAAAAATGGCTAAAGAATATAGAATCATTTCACAGAGAAAGGAATACAAATGGCTCTAAGCATATGAAACATGTTCAACCTTACTTGTAATAAGAGAAATGAAAAACATTCTGGGATACCATCTTCCACCTATCAGATATAAAAGAATACATTGCCTCTGTTGTCTGCTATCTAAGGATGATTGGTCTTCAACTGTCCCACTGAGAATATAGATTCTAAATTAACTTTTCCAAAGTGTAGCTACATAATGAGATAAATTATCATGAGTATCAGAAACAAAAACAAGAGGGTGCCAAGAAACCTTTAACATAGTGGCTGGTGATCAAATGTGCATACTGTCTTCAGGCTTCCCTGAGGTAGTGATGATGGAGGCTAAAGAAGTCTGTATGTCTGGCAAGGCAATGTTTCATATAGAGGAGATAATAAAACAAATGCCCTGGGATATGAAGAAGTATGATGCATTCAAGAACCTGAAAGACAGCCAATATAGTCAGAGAGTTAGGGAGAGACAAACACAAGGTGAGGCCAGAGACAGAAATGGACCAGACAAATAGAGGGCCTTCGAGGTCCTGGGTCTTCTTCCTAAGAGCAATGGATAGCTTTAAGCATTATGATCCTGGTAGTGATGATATTACTGTAATAATTTTACACAACAGGAAACTCATTCACAGAGATGACCTATTTTGACTCAGGTCCCACAGCTGTTAAATGGTAGAGGCACGATCCAGATCTACAGGATGCTTTTGGCCTTATTTTTAGCCAATGACACACAACTGGGAATGGGTTTCCTGATGAATGTCCATCAATTTTCACCTAGAACTGGTTAAAAGTGATTATCTAAAACCAGTTTTAGCTGGGTTATTTATGGTGAAAACTATTAGAACTATCTTTATTTAAAGAGTTTAAAGGAAACAAATGGATCTGTTGTAATATGGCCATCTTATGTGCTTGATAATTCTATCTTACCTCAGAGGTATAATTTTGACAATCATCTCTTGAAGTGAGTGAACTTTTTTTGGCAGGAGGAACATGGTCACTTTCATCAAGCGTACAATGAAATCTCTTCCTAGTTATAAGATCCAAATTAGCAGGAAGCTTTTCAGAATCCTCTCTTCCAGAATCAGATATACACATGGCATCCTGACCAACTGAAGTTACTGGAAAACTCATACTGCATAGGAAATGCATACATGTTAAATCAGCAAATTAGAAGTTACTTAATGAGGTTAAAGGCTCAGCTATCCCAATGACAGCTGCCAAAAAACTTTCAAGTAACTAATATTTACATGGCCAAGCTCACAAAAATGTTAGTTTTGACGTCTATTCACATTTAAAAACTCACAACTCTATAAAACTCACAAATTCTCTAATACTGAATTAAATCTAAGGTACAAAAATAGTGTTTTCTTTGTCTGTAAAGTTAAAATTTCAATCTAAAATCCTTCTTCCTTTTTTTAAGTAGGAGCCAGCGTGGAGCCAAATGCAGGGCTTCAACTCACAACCCTGAGATCAAGACCTGAGCTGAGATCAAAAGTCAGATGCTTAACTGACTGAGCCACCCAGGCACCCCTAAAATCCCTCTTCCAAATATGAAAGGCTTCAACATCTAATGCTACTTGACCATTAAGTGCCTTAACCAATGACCGTTAAAATACAACAATTCTATAGAAAAGAATTAAAATAACAGTATTAAAAACATACAAAAATGTCATCTCTCTGTACTATTTTTGCAACTTCTATGAACGTATTTATTTCAGAATTTAAAATATATATGCTTACAAAGTAACCACACCTTTAACAGATGGCATCTTATAACCCAAACTGCTAAATTTTTTTTAGCTTTCAAAATACTTAAGATACGAAACAAATTTCATACAAAAGTATTACACACTTAAATGGCAGCTTTATCAGATATAAAAACAATGATATCTTCTCTAACTTATCACATAATTACTAAATAAGGACAAATACAAATAATGTTGGTGAATGGCTTATTCAGTCAATGCTATCTGAGTAATAAAGCACCTTTCCTCCTAGCAAAAATAGTTTAGCTTCTGGGTGCTGTATGGAAGTGCTGAATCACCATACACCTGAAACTACACTGTATGTCAAATAACGGGAATTTAAACAAAAACTTGAAAGAAAACAGTTGAGGTCATTCATTACCTCATGTCACTCCTTTCTTCTGTATTCACGGACTTGATCAATATGGGCGCTGGCAGTAAAGGGTTTGGCATTAACTGGGCAGTGGTATCAGTATATTCTTCTATGGCATTGGTTGGGATTTCCACCAGAGTTAAAATGAATGCTTGTTCATCTTCACCACCTTGATGTACGTTAGCAACTAGATTCACTATCAAATTTAAAAGTTAGTAATGAAAAGCTGAACCATGAAACAACGGAAAATCATTAATTTATTACATTTCTAAAGTCTCAAGACAACTTATACACAAGAATAAAAAGTAAATTACACCCACAAAAATAAAAAGGAATTTCATAAAGGATAAAGATGGTTCACTATAGAGGAGATGTATAATTCTGAATAAAAAAACTTACACCTAAAATACCTCAAGTGTTTGGGACACATGGATGGCTCAGTTAAGCATCTGACTTCAGCTCTGGACATGATCTCACAGTTCGTGAGTTCAAGCCCCACATCAGACTAGCTACTGTCAGCACACAGCCCACTTCGGATCCTCTGTGTTCCGCTCTCTCTGCCCCTCCCCCAATCATGCTCTCTCTCTCAAAAATAAATAAACCATTAAAAAAATACTTCATAATTTAAGGCCATTGCAGACTTAAAAACTGTTTTAGTTTTTTTCATAATCAAATGGGATATGGAAGTAAAAGCCATACTATTCAGTTTGATGATGCTTTATCAAAGCAGATTATCATACCTGTTAAATCTTGAGAACTGATTACATTTTCCTGTTGAACTTCTGGCATACTACTTGGTGTACACTAAAAAAAATTTAATTAAAATTCAAGAATGAGATCAACCAAATTTTAGTTTTAAAAAGTTTTCCAGACAATTGGATACAGGAAGAGTGACTGCTTCAAAATTCAACAACTATTTAACCATATATAATTTTCCAAATGTTTTGAAACCAGTAGTACCAGTAACTTTTGATTCCTTTAAATAAACATACATATACACAAAGAAATTCCCAGTAAATTGTTAAATATGAGAATTTCATCAAATTATTTTTGAAGCAACAGGAAAGAGAGATGCAAACCCTTCAACCTTCTCTCTTTCCCCATTATAATAGCAGCCATTGTGCTATTAGATGACATCTGAATGGAAGCAAAATGTTTCCTTGCCTCCAACACAGCTCCTTCCAATCTGTTTTCCACAAAACTGCCAACAACGTAATCTCTAAAATACAATTCTTACTATAATTCTCTACTGCTTAAAATCTTAAAACTTAAACGTTTTGTAACCAACAATGTCAATAATTGATTCAGGTAAGCATCAATTGATACTGAAACTACTAGGTAGAAGTCTGTTGGGTGTCATATGAAAAACTACTAACACCATGTGGAAAAGATGCTGTTATATGGAGAAATCTAGCAGGCACCATTCTAGCCAAGTAATTAGTCAACATCATCAATAATGGGACAAACTGACATTACATGTTTAATAAAGGTATACAAAAGGAAGAACACGTTACCTAGGTAATAATCATGCCAAAAAATATTTAACCTGAATCTAATAATAGGGAACAACAACAAAAACCCCAATTGTGAATTAGCCTGGAATGTCAAATTCACAAAAGAGGAAAAAGGGCAGGAGGGCTATCTAGATTAAAAGAGAATAAGGAGGGGTGCCTGGGTGGCTCAGTTAAGCATCTGACTCTTGATTTCAGCTCAAGTGATGATCTCACGGTTATGAGATCCAGTCCCACATCAGGCTCTGCGCTGACAGCATGGAGCCTGCTTGGGATTCTTTTTCTTCCTCTCCCCTGTCCCTCCTGCACATGTGCACACAGGTGCACATGCTCTCTCTCTCAAAAAAAAAAAAAAAAGGATAAGGAGAGGGGTGCCTGGGAGGCTTAGTCAGTTAAGCGTCCTCCAACTCTCGATTTCAGCTCAGATCATGATCTCAATAGTTCATGGAATCGAACCCCATGTTTGGCTCTGTCTGCACTGACATCAAGGAGCCTACTTGGAATTCTCTGTCCTCGTCTCTCTCTGCCCCTCCCCTGCTCTATCAAAATAAATAAATAAACACTGAAAGACAGTGAGAGAATAAGGAGAATCACAACTAAATGCAATGTGAGAGCGTTGACTGGAACTATGTATTACATATTGTTATTAAATCAATATCAGATAGTATGGTAATATTGAGTATGACAAGAGTATCATTTCTCTATAAGAAACATCCCCGTTCATATCAGATATTAGCTGAAGTATTTATGGGTGAAGTCTCACATCTGCAACTTTCAAATAGTTCAGTTTTTTAAAAGTGTATCTATAGAGATGGAGAGCAAGACAGAGAAAAAGCAAATGAAGCAAAATGTTTATAACTAATGAATCTAAGTAAAGATTCTATGTAAGAATTCTATGTAAGATCTTTGAAACTTTTCAACAAGCTTGAAATTATTTCAAAATATGAAGTAAAAACAAACATGTTGGGGGGGGGGGGGTAGGGAAAATCCCTTAACTTTGGATATAATCCAAACTCCTTAACAAGCCATAAAAATTTTTTTATGATCTGTTCCCAGGCTGCCAACCTCACTCTAACTACTTCTTCATTTATATTCCACTCATAACTAATTATAGTCCCTGAATATGACATGCTGTTTCACACCTGTTCTTTACACTTGTTCCTCTCCCTTTAACTGGCTAATTCATACCCGTTCTTCTAGATCCAGGATTTTTTTTTTTCTTTTTAAGTTTATTTATTTATTTTGAGACCAGGGGCCAGGGGGAGGGAGTGGGAGATAATCCCAAGCAGGCTCGGCACTATCAGCATGGAGCAGAATGTGGGGCTTGAACTCACAAACCACAAGATCATGACCTGAGCTGAAATCAAGAGTCAGACACTTACCAACTGAGCCACCCACGTGGATTCTTTCAGTCCCAGCTACACATTAGAATAACTTAAGAACCTTTAACAGCAACAAAAAAACAAAATCCTGCAAATGCCTACACCTTATTTCCAGATACTGATTTTACTGGATTGGATTGAGGACCACTCCTTTAAGAGTCTTGTGCAACTTGCTTTCATAGCACCCATCAGAGCCTAAGCATTCACTCATATGAGTCCCATAACTTTGTCTGTCCAATACCTCACACAGCAATGAACATATAATAATATCTCAAGGAAACACCTGCAATGTATTTCTCAGACTCAGAGGCCAGCAAGCAAGAGATAAATAGTCTGTATACAAAACACTTCCTTTTTCCAAATTTTTATGGCAAAGCTATGTATTGGCTATTTTATCTATGCTCCAAAGACTAAAAATACACTTAATAAAAAATTATATCACAATACATTCTTGCAAAGACAAAACTATAGGGAAAGAAAACAGATCAGTGATCACCAAGTAGTGGGGGTGGTAAAAGGGGGTGACTAAAAAAGGGCCCTGGGAGGGGCGCCTGGGTGGCGCAGTCGGTTGAGCGTCCGACTTCAGCCAGGTCACGATCTCGCGGTCCGTGAGTTCGAGCCCCGCGTCAGGCTCTGGGCTGACGGCTCGGAGCCTGGAGCCTGTTTCTGATTCTGTGTCTCCCTCTCTCTCTGCCCCTCCCCCGTTCATGCTCTGCCTCTCTCTGTCCCAAAAATAAATAAAAAACGTTGAAAAAAAAAATTTAAAAAAAAAAAAAAAAAAAAAAAAAAGGGCCCTGGGAAATGTGGGGAATGATGGAACCGTTCATGTGTTTACACAACTATATATGTTTGCCAAAACTTGCAGAAGTGCACATAAAAGGGTGAAGGTTATTCTATGTAAATTACACCTTCATTTTTTTTTAAGTGGGGAATACACACCCAGCCCCCCCATTATATATTTTACATTCTTTTACCTCTGACACATTAAGTGTAAGCACAGTGTCTCCATTAGAGTCCTCTCTCTCGGGCTCTTTGATACAACTCTCACTGAGACCCATATCTGAACCAAGCGTATGGGGCTTTGTTTCAGAGCAAACAATTGGATCAACTGAAAATAACTGAACCTTTTGAGATTCCTCTTCTTGATCATCATTTCTGAAAGAGAAATTAGTATATATTAGAGCTTCAGAGTATGTATTACAGTTTTGTATGTGAAACCAAGTGGACAACCACAGAGTAATGTTTAGAGCTAAATGAGTCAAAGATTATTTAATGGTGTCCAAATTTTTAAAATACATTTAATGCAACAGAACCCCCCCTTTTGCCAATCAAATTCCTAAAGCTATAGCTAATTACTGTAGCTGAAAGAGAATATAAACAAAATTCCGGAATCTCCTCCCTCTTACCTTTCAGTTAGGTTTGCTTCTTGAGAAATAGTCATCTCTTCAATACCATGTTCACATGCCAAGATGCTCTGCTCCTTATTCAGTGGTGTTGTAAGTGATTCAAATTTTTTATCTTGTAATTCCTCCATTGCTTCAGAACCATTTTTCTCAGTTTCTTAAACAAAAAACAAACTTAAGATACAGTCCACAACAGTACAGCTAAAACCTCCACATTAGAAATATGTTGTCTCCTCAAAGACAGATCAGTATATAGCAACTCTTCCAAATTTCTCTTAATCCAAAAATTAAGCTTATTTACATGGCAGAAGAGTGATCCTGGCCAGTGAGATTTTTGAAACAGAAGATTAATGAATCCTACACTACACATTTTTCACTCGTGGTTGTCACAGCAATTTTATGTCTACCCTATGATGACAGCAATATAATCACAAGCCCACATACAAAAGAAGTTTAGAGGTGGGTACATATGAGGTCTAGCTCCACCTTGGGGGAAATGTTGGGGAGGGAGCTGCTCCACAAAGAAGAATAAAATGATTTCTATATAAAAGAGTTACGTTCAAATCCCTATCAAAATACCAACAGCATTTTTCACAAAACTAGACCAAATAATACTAAAATTTCTATGGAATCACACGACTGAATAGTCAAAGCAATCTTGAGAAAGAAAGACAAAGGTGGAGGTATCATATTCCCACATTTCAAGATATACCACAAAGCTGTAATTATCAAAACGGTATGGTCTGGCCCACACACAAAAAAGATGAATGGAAGAGAACAGAGAGTCTAGAAATAAATACACATTTATATGGTCCATTTATGACAAAGGCAGTATACAATGGGGAAAAGACAGTCTCTTCAATAAATGTTACTGAGAAAACTGGACAGCTGCATACAAGAGAATGAAACTGGACCACTTTCTACTATACACAAAAATAAACTCAGGATGCAGAGAAAAAGGAATCTTTGTGTACTAGTGGTGGGAATGTAAATTGATACAGGCATGATGGAAAACAGTATGGATATTGCTCTAAAAATTAAATTTAGAATTACCATATCATTCAATAAATTCCATTAGTAGGTATTCAAAGAAAATGAAAACACTAATTCAAAGGATATGTGTAGCAACTCTATGTTTACTGCAGCACTGTTTACAAAAGCCAAGATACCGAAGTAACCTAAGTGTCCATCAATACATGAACAGATAAGATGTGGCATGCACACACAACGGAATGTTACACAGCCATTAAAGGACGACACGGGGAGGCGCCTGGGTGGCTCAGTCGGTTAAGCAGCCGACTTCGGCTCAGGTCATGATCTCACAGTCCCTGAGTTCGAGCCCCGCAACAGGCTCTGTGCTGACAGCTCAGAGCCTGGAGCCTGCTTCACATTCTGTGTCTCCCTCTCTCTCTGACCCGCCCCCCGTTCATGCTCTGTCTCTCTCTGTCTCAAAAATAAATAAACATTAAAAAAAATTAAAAAAAAAAAAAAAAAAGGACGACACCAGGCCATCTGTGACAACGTGGACAGATCTAGAGGGTATTATGCTAAGTGAAATAAGTCAGACTGAGAGAGACAAACAACAAATGATTTCACTCATCTATGGAATCTTTAAAAAGCCAATGAATAAACAAAGAGCATAATCAGACCTATAAATACCAAGTAAAAATTGATGCCAGAGGGAAGTAGGTGGATGGGCAAAGTGGATGAAGGGGAGTGGGAGATACAGGCTTCCAATTATGGAATGAATAAATCATGGGAATAAAAGGCACAGCATAAGGAATATAATCAATGGTACTGTAATTGTACTGTATGGTGAGAGACGGTAGGTATGCTTCTGGAGAGCAGAACACGATGTACAAACTTGTTGAATCACTACGTACTATGACTGGAATTAACGTATGTGTGTCAACCACAGTCAAAAAATTTTTAGGGGCACCTGGTGGCTCAGTCAGTTAAGCATCTGACTTAGACTCAGGTCATGATCTCACAGTTCATGAGTTCAAGCCCCATGTCAGGCTTTGTGCTGACAGGACAGAACCTGCTTGAGATTCTGTCTCCTCTCTCTGCCCCTCCCCTGCTCATGTTCTTTCTCAAAAATAAACAAACATTTAAAAAAAAAATTTTTAGGGCCCCCTGGGTGGCTCAGTCAGTTAACTGTCTGACTTCAGCTCAGGTCATGATCTCACAGTTCATGGGTTTGAGCCCCGCTTCAGGCTCTGTACTGACAGCTCCGAGCCTGGATCCTGCTTCGGATTCTGTGTCTGTTTCTCTCCCTCTCTCTATCTCTGTCTCTCTCTCTGCTCCTCCCCCACTTGCACTCTCTCAAAAATAAACATTAAAAAAAAATTAATAAATAAAACATTAAACATTTTTAAATAAAAATAAAATAAATAAATAAGAAAGGTAACCTCACCCTGCATACTGAAACAGCTTCTGGATATTCCTGAACCCAGAGTAAGTAATGAATTAACTAACTGAACCATAGGCACTACTGGTTGAAAGGAAATACCAAAAACCAGAAACCCCAAACAGGGAAAAGATGTTGCTAACCATCCAGATCTTCTACCTATAGGATTTTATACAATCTAGACAGCTTACTGCATGCAGTTTTTCCTGCTCTCACTAGCACCTAAAGGGGTTGGGCCTTTGGTAGGGAGGGGAGGTGGAAAAAGAAGTGGCAGTAGGATTCAACATGTACATCACAAAGTAGTGAGGCCATTAAAAAAATAAAAGAGCCCTATGTGATCCTATAGACAGATTTTTTCCAATACACTAATCTTTAAAAAGAATGCTACCATATAAAGAACTCTTAATATTAAAAAGAGAAAAATCCCATGGGGCACCTGGGTGGCTTAGTTGGTTAAGCATCTGATTTCGGCTCAGGTCATGATCTCAGTTTGTGAGTTCGAGACCCATATCCGGCTCTCCGCTCTCAGAGCACAGCCTACTTCAGATCCTCTCTCTATGTGCTCCTCCCCTGCTCACATTCTCTCTCTCAAAAAATAAACATTAAAAAAAAAAAAAAAGATTTTAAAAAGACAAATATCCCAATTTAAAAATGAGCACAGATCTGAACAGACATGTCTCTAAAAAAAAGATACATAAATAAGCACATGAAAAGATACTCAATATCATTGGTCATCAGGTAAACACAAATCAAAACTACAATGAGATACTACTTCACGATAACTAGAATATCTAATAACAAGGGTCTGAGAAAATAGAAACTGAAACCCTCACAGAATGTTGGTGAAAATACAAAATGTTGGGGTGTATGGCTGGCTCAGTCAGTAGAGCATGTAAGTCTTGATCTTGGGGGTTACAAGTTCAAGCCCCATGTTGGGGGTAGAGATTACTTAAAAATAAAACAAAAAATCTAAAATAAGCAAAAAAATTAAAAAATGCTGCTACCACTTTTGAAACAGTTTGGCTGTTTCTCAAAAGGTTAAACATAGAACTACCATATTATCCAGCAATTCTACTTGTAGATGTAAATCCAAGTGAAATGAACACATATGTCCACACAAAAACTTATACATGAATGTTCTTAGCAGTGTTACTTACAAGAGCCAAAAAACAGAAAACAACCCAAAAGCCCAACAACAGATAAATGAATAAACAAAATGTAATATAGCTATACAATGGAATACTTGACAAGAAAAAGAAATGAAGTATTTGACGTATACTACAACATAGAGGAACTGTGAAAACATGCTAAGTAAAAGACATCGACACAAAAGACCACTTATGTGATCCCACTCATACAAAACATCAAAAATAAGCAAATCTACAGAGACAGAAAAAGATTAGTGATTGCCTAGAACTTGGGGAAATGGGAGTGCCTGCTAACAGTGATGGTTACATAACTTGGTGAATATATGAAAACCACTGAATTGTACCCTTCAAAGGGTTTAACTGTATTACATAGAATTATCTCAGTAAAATTGTTTTTTTCCTAAGGGCTGAACACTATATATGATATAGTATGCTTATATTTTTATTCTTTCTGAAAGGAATATACATGTGTTTATATACGTATATGTGTATACATATGTGGATGCACGTATGTACACACATACAGCCTCACATTTAGATGCTTGTGTGTATAATACACTCCTGGAAGTCTACAAACTTAATGGCAGTTTACCACTATAAGTGAGATTAGGGGACTGGGAACCAAGGAAGAAGTTTTTTAAATTTTGTACCTTATAGACACTGTCTTATTTTTTTGCCACATTCATGTATATCTGCCTTTAAAAATGTTTATTTGAATATTCCATGTGCACACATACAAAAAATGTCTGATCAAATACATACAGTTGACCCTTGAATAACATGGGGGGATCGGGGTATAAACCTCCCATGCAGTCAAAAATCCGCATATTAACTACTGACTTCCAAAAAACCTAACTACTAATAGTCTACTGTTGACCAGATGCTTTATCAGTAACATAAATGGTCAATTAACATATTTTGTATATGTATTATATACCAAATTCTTACAATAAAACTAGAATAAAATATTAAGAAAATCCTAAGGAAGAGAAAATATCTTTATAGTACTATACTGTTTATCAAAAAACTCCATGTATAGTAGACCTATGCAATTCAAACCTGTGTTATTAAGGGTCATCTATAGAGCAAATGGTAATAGTTACTGAAGCCAGTTAATGGGTTTATTGGTATTTATTTTATAAGTCATTCTACTTTTTGAAACTTTTTAATAGTAAATTAAAATAATTTTAACAACCAAATACTCTACTTGAAATGTTAACGCAAATTCTCCTATAAAAGTAATTTCGTAGCTGTTTAAGGGAAACAAATTTACCTCTTTGACTTTCTACTACTTCTCCTTGGCTTGCAAACAAATTGGGAACTTCCTGATGAACGCCAAACCTGCTGGTCCTTAAAGTCTTAAGATTTGGCTTAGGCTTGGCAAATCTACTTCTCATTCTCAAATTACTGGTCACATCAGAGGTTGTATTCCTAGAAAAAGAAAGATGGGAAGAGAGAGAAATTCATCAACTGTGTCAGAATTAGCTCTCTCACCTTCTTCACTACTCTTATATAGTTATGTGCCACCTTCTCAGGTGCCACAATCTCTGTTAAGTGTTCATTTTTTAATGTTAAAGTTACTTTACTGAAAGTCTGGAGAAGGGAAGAGAATCTGGACCATGTCTGTAAAACAGAGACTACAGTTACATAAAACTATCTCATTAAAGCTTCAAAGATGCACATATTGCATTAACTTTAATATGCAAACCATTAAGGGTCCCTGGCTGGCTCAGTCAGTAGAGCATGCAGCTCTTGATCTCAGGTCCATGAGTTCAAGCCCCACATTGGGTGTGGAGCCTACTTAAAATACATAAATAAATAGAAATATTCAAACCATTAAAGTCAAACCAGCCAATCCTCACTTTAAAGGCTGAAAAATTAGCAGTGAAATTTACACTTACACAAGTATTACTCAAAAGCTATTATAAATTAATCGATAGTTGACTTAAATATATTTATTACAATAAATTTCTTTGTAATTTTTTAAAATGCTTATTTATTTTTGAAAGAGAGTGCAAGCAGGGGAGAGGCAGAGAGGGGAGACAGAGGATCCAAAGTGGGCTCTGTGCTGACAGCAGAGAGCCCGATGCAGGGCTTGAACTCACAAACCATGAGATCATGACCTGAGCTAAAGTCAGATGCTTAATCAACTAAGCCACCCCGGCACTCTTATTTTCTAGTAAAACTCAAGAGCTTAATAAAGCAAAATAGGGGCATCTGGGCTGGGTTGCTCAGTCAGTTAAGTATCCAACTCTTGATCTCAGCTCAGGTCTTGATCTCAGGGACATGAGTTCAAGCCTTGCACTGGGCTCCACACTGGGCGTGAAGCCTACTTAAAAAAAAAAAAAAGAAAAAAAGAAAAGAAAAAAAAAGGAAAAAAAATAAAGCAAATTAAACCTGGTCGATATAGCATTTTCCTTTACTTCCTCCACTAAACCAATTTCTTCTTTAGTACTTTGCTCTTCCAATACAATCTTGTTTTCTTCTAATGGTGAAGGAGATGTACTACTGACAGGTGAAGAAAGGTCCTGACATTCACGAACAATTTTGTGATTTACATTATCTGGGCTAAAAGGAACACAGCTTTTATCCTTTGAATGAACATCAAGAAGTACACATACTCCTATTACAGAAAAGAACAGAAAATTAAAATTGACCCAATACAAGTAGATATCCAAAGAAAGTAAATCCTTCAACATTAAACAACTATAGGCTTAATAATTCTCACACACTAAAATTTTTTTTGTGCTATTGTAAGTAAAAATGAATCTTTTTGCCTTCAGTAACTACATAGCCTCAAATAAGTTTCAAGATATTATCACCTTCATTTACAATTTTTAAAAACCTGTATTTTAGGTTCTAGAGATTTGTGACAGGCTCCAAAGCAATGCTCTATCACTGAGAATGGAGCCATATAGGGGTGCCCGGCTGGCTCAGTCAGTAGAGCATGTGACTCTTGATCTCAGGGTCGTGATTTTGAGCCCCACGATGGGTGTACAGTTTACTTTAAAAAAAAAAAAAAAAAAAGACAGAGAGAGAGAATGAGCCATGTAAGAAACACAGACCAGAGAATTCGTTGATAAATATATAGTTATAGGCCCTGAATAATATATAGTAAAAATGGCAACCCACTCATGTCCAGGCACAATAATTAACAGGAAAATAATTAATGTAACTATCCATTTAATGTACTTAAAATACAAGGTGCTTAGAGAGTAAAGACCATAGCTTCTCCATTAAGGCCAGCCTAAAATATTAAAAATCTGGGTGGACATATATTTTGGCTCAGTTCAAACTAACGAAACAGTCCAAACTAAATTATGTCATTGACTGTTATTGTCCCTTGATACTGTATTCCACTGTCAAGTAATTGTGAAGACTATCCAAAGCAGGAGCTCCTTTGGCTAAAGAAACCTGTATAAAGTGATCAGTGATCTCAATTAACCAATGTTTATGATGAGAAAGGTGGAGGACTCATTGGATTATTCTAGAAAGACAACCTTTTTTCAATAAACCAAGTGTACTATCTTGAAATGGTGGCCACTACATCTAAATGGGCTGAGGTGGGTGCATCAATGCACACATATTACTTATTTCTGGAAAAACAACAAAGTTATACCAACTTCAAATGTAAAAGTACTGACTTATTACTCAACTGTGGGTATAATTTCTTAGAAGTTGGATTTTAAAAGGTTTTTTTCAGTAGGCCTTATCTTTCATTCTTACCATCACTCTGTTCTGTACCAATCTCTGACTGCAACACTAGATCTCCCATTGTAAGTAAAGTTATAGCAGCTTCAGTACTTCCATCATTGGTACCTTGTGAGAAAATATAACAACATTAAAACAGAAGGATGAATCTGGAAATTTACGATTGCTTGCTTTAGAAAACATTTTTAATTCAGGTGTTTATCCTCTAGCAACAAGTTTCAGTATCTTCCATACCACTAATTCCTTACTAGGGTAGTATTTTATTACTACAAAAAAAAGAAATCATGCATTATTAGCTTTTATTCATTGAAAATGCCTCCCTCCCATTAAATAACTTAAGTTACCTTCGAAGAAAGTAAACCTGTGCAGATCAGAGGAAATAATACTTCTTTATTAAACATTTAACTCTTAACTCACTTCATAAAGTAATTATTCCAAGAATCCAAGTTTCTCCTGGAGATAAAACATTCAACATGGAAACTTTTTGTTCAACTCCCAGCAAGGACTCATTTACTAACTAATACCAATACTAGGGGTGCCTGGACAGCTCAGTCAGTTAAGCAGCTTCCAACTCTTGATTTGGGCTGAGGTCATGATCTCACAGTTCATAAGATCGAGTCCCATGTCAGGCTCTGTACTGACAGCGTGGAGTCTGCTTGGAATTCTCTCTCTCCCTCTTTCGCTGCCCCTTCCTCACTCACACTCTCAAAATAAATAAATCACCATTTAAAAAACAAAACAAAAAAAGATTCTCTCTTCCTCTCTCTCTCTCTGTCCCTCACCCACTTACACATGCACACTCATACGCTCTCTCCCTCTAAAAAAAATTAAGTTAAAATTTAAAAAAATTTTTTAAATCACCCTGCTAGTGTTAACCAGGTAGTTTTGGCAGTTTCCTTATTAACAGTTACCTGTTTCATCTTGGGTATGTTCACCTGTGGTCATTTCCTAGAAGAGGAAAAGATAAGCAATGCCTTATGTATTTTCCCAAATATATGTTCTACGTCTCAAAAAGCACTATGCTTTTACAGTTCTTCTATGCTTCTGATTACAAAGTAGAGGAAACTGTGGTTTCCCTTTATAATTATTCAGAATATTTCATCATCAGAAATAATTTAAAAGCCAAATTCTTTTGTCTCTTGCTACTTATTTTACTCTTTCTTTTTAACTTTAATCATATTCCATCTACCATGTGCATTTACTAGTCTTACTTCACTTCTTCACTTTCATAATCTTTCAACTTCAGTCATATTTGTCACTGATTTTAATCCAATGGAAACCAAAGTCTGACGAATATCACCCATTTTTTTTAACTAGGTGGCTTAAAACTTAAATGAATTTTAATAAATTAAAAAGTTACAAGATCTGGGCACCTGAGTGGCTCAGTTAAGCATCTGACTTGATTTCAGCTCAGGTCATGTTTTCACACTTCGTGAGTTCAAGCCCCTTGTTGGGCTCCACACTGTCATGTGGAGCTTCCTTGTGATTCTGTCTCCATTTCTCTCTGCCTCTCCCCCACTTTCTCTTTCCCTTTCAAAATAAATAAACTTAAGAAAAAAAAAAGGTTACAAGATCATGTCCAGCATGACATCATAAGGCTCTGCTGACCCTCTCCCCAGTGAAACTGGTAAAATTTAATAAAACCAAACATTTAAAGCCTCTGGAAATGGTCATAAAGGCAATAGAAACCTCTTTTTGAGCAACTGATGAAAATAAGGTAACAAACTAAGAGCCTGTGGTATCTCAACTAAGACTCTCTCCCCGCTCCTTCTTCCCAGCTCAATGAACCAGAGACTCCACCTCACACATTTGCAGCCAAAAAAGTAAGGCCCCTTTCTCCTTGCAAGTGCCAGCACAAGAACTTTCTTTCTAAGAGGATCAGGACTTTAGCTTCTGACCCAAGAATCTGGGGTCAGATTCATAGTAGAAAACAGAAGAATTATCTATTATGAATTTGCACATAAAAATCCTCAATAAAATACCAGCAAGCCAAATCCAGCGACATAAAATTGCATGCCATGACCAAGTAGGATGCAATTTTTGATTTGACATCCTGTTATAATGAATGTAATACAACATATCAGTACAAAAAAAAAGCAAAAATCACATGATCATCTCCAAAGATGCATAAAAAGCATATGACAACTGCCAACATCCTTTCCTAAGAATCCTCTCACACAAACCAAGGATAAACTGAAACTTCTTCAATTTGATAAAAAAAAAAAAAACCCTATGAAAAATCCAGAGCTAACATCAAACTTGATGGTGAAAGACTGGATGCTTTCCCTTTAAGACCAGGAATGAGACAAAAGTATGCGTTCTTGCCACTTCTTTGTTCAATATGTATTGGAGGTTCTAGCAAGGGAAACTAGGCAAGCAATAGAAATAAAAAATATCCAGATGGAGAAGTGTTAAGTCAAATTCTGTTTCTGAGAAAGATATGTTGAAGTCCTAAGCTGAGTACCATGAATGTAACTTTACTTGGAAACAGGGCTTTTTCAGATGTTATCAGGCTAACATGAAGTCATATTGCATTAGGGCTCACCCTATCCAATACAACAGGTGTCTTTAGAAGAAAAGTCAGGACACACACACAGAAAGAACACGATGTGGCAATGGAGGCAGAAGTTGGAAATGTGCTGCCATAAAGCCAAGCAATGACAAAGATCTCTGGCAATTGTCAGAGGGTAGGAGAAAGGCCTGAATAGTTTTTCCCTCAGAGTCTTCAGAAGGGGGATGGTGATTTTGGAATTCTAGCCTCCAAAACTGAGAAAATAACTTTCTGTAGTTTTGAACCACCTAGTTGATAGCATTTTGTTATAGAAGCACTGAGAAACTAATACAGAATGGCAGAAGTAGAACTATCTCTATTCACATGTCATGATCTTGTAAATAGAAAATCCTAAGGAATCCACTAAAAATCTATTAGAACTAATTAGTTCAGCAAAGTTGCAAAATACAAGACCAACATACAAAAATCAATTGTATTTCTATATACACACTTGCAATGAAAAACCTGAAAGTGAAATTGAGAAGACCAATCCATTCACAAGAGCCTCAGATACAACATACTTGAAAATAAATTTAACAAAGGAAGTGCAAAGTTTATACCCTGCACACTACAAAATGCTATTGAAAGAAATCAAAGAAGATCTAAGTAAATGGGCAAATATCCATGTTCATGAATTAGAAAACTGTTAATATGGGACTAGCCCCCCCAAAGTGATCCCCAGATTCAATGCAATCCCAATCACAATCTTAGATTATGTCGAGTAGAAAATAACAAGATGATTTTAAAATTCATATGGAATTACAAGAGACCCACAATAGCTAAAACAATCTTAAAAAAAGAATAAAGTAGGATGGCTTATACTTCCTAATTCCAAAACTTACCACAAAGCAACAGTAATCAATCGAGCATCACTGGTACAAGAAGAGACAGGAAATGGAATAGAACCGAGAATCCAGAAAAAAAATCCATACATCTACAGCCAATTGATTTTTGACAAGAATGCAAGAGAATTCAATAAAGAAAGAATGGTCTTTTCAAAGAAATAGTGTGACAACTGTATTGTCATGTGCAAAGAATGAAGAACTCTAACCGCATACCATATAAAAAATTAACTCAAAATGGATTAAAGCCTTAAATGTAAAACTACAGTAAAATCTGTAAACCTATTAGAAGAAAAAGTGGAGTAAATCTTCAAGATCTTGGCTTTCACAAAGATATCTTAAATATTACAACAAAAGGGGCGCCTGGGTGGCACAGTCGGTTAAGCGTCCGACTTCAGCCAGGTCACGATCTCGCGGTCCGTGGGTTCGAGCCCCGCGTCAGGCTCTGGGCTGATGGCTCAGAGCCTGGAGCCTGTTTCCGATTCTGTGTCTCCCTCTCTCTGACCCTCCCCCGTTCATGCTCTTTCTCTCCCTGCCCAAAAAAAAAAAAAAAAAAAAAAAAAAAAAAAATATTACAACAAAAGCCTGAGCAACAAAAGAAAAAAGACATAAAACGAACTTTATCACATTTAAAAACGTTTGCGGGGCGCCTGGGTGGCTCAGTCGGTTAAGCATCCGACTTCGGCTCAGGTCACGATCTCACGGTCCGTGAGTTCGAGCCCCGCGTCAGGCTCTGGGCTGATGGCTCAGAGCCTGGAGCCTGCTTCCAATTCTGTGTCTCCCTCTCTCTCTGGCCCTCCCCCGTTCATGCTCTGTCTCTCTCTGTCCCAAAAATAAAATAAACATTAAAAAAAAAAAAAAAATTAAAAAAAAAAACAAAAAAACGTTTGCACTTAAAGGGAACCATCAAGAAAATGAAAAGAGGGGCATCTGAGTGGCTCAGTCAGTTGAGCATCCGACCCTGGATTTTGGCTCAGGTCACGATCCTAGGGTTGTGGGATCGAACACTGCACTGTGCTCCACACTGAGGATGGAGCCTGCTTGGAATTCTCTCTCTCTCCCTCTGCCCCTCTCCACTATTCATGCTCTAATTAAAAAAAAAATTGAAAAGATGACTCACGGAACAGGAGAAAATATTTGGAAATCGTATATCTAATAAGGAACTTGTATCCTTACTATTTAAAAATTTCTTACAATTCAACAAAAAGACACACAGACCAGTAATTTAAAAAATGTGAAAAGGTGGGGGCACTTGGGTGGCTCAGTTGGTTAAGTGTCCGACTCCTGATTTCAGCTCAGGTCATGATCTCAAGGTTTGTGAGACTGAGCCCAGCATCGGGCTCTGCACTAACATTGTGGAGCCTGCTTGGGATTCACTCTCTGCCTCTCTGTCTGTCCCTCCCCTGCTAGCACATTCTCTCTCTCAAAATAAATAAACTGTAAAAAAAAAATTTTAATAAATAATTCCCAGACTTGATTTGCAAAAACAAGGAAGAGTATCAAACAAAAAGGAACTAAATATATTTTAAATAATTTATATTGAATACAGATTTAATGCAACAGAACTTTAACTTAAGTTTATGAGGATATTAAGAGTGACTCACACAAACATACACAAATCAATGCTTTGTGAGTGAAATATAAAATCTTTGGATTATTTACCAGTTTCTACTATTCATACTTATAGCTCCCTGAATGACAGAAATTAGTAAGAATGGCTTATAAACTTAAAACTTTCAAAATAAACTTCTATTTTTTTTTAACGTAAACAGAGTTAAAGACAAAACATATTAGAATGGATGCTTACCATAGATAATGCCTTCAAATTTTCTTCTTGTTTCATTTGCTGAGTAGTCACATCTGTGCTGGAGACTGGATGCTCAACAACAGCTATACATCCTACATCAGGTGCATTCACAGTTATTTCAAGCTATCAAAATGAAATTTCATTATTTCATTTTGGCATACTATATTCAGCAAAACAAACAAGTAAAATAAAGTGTGTTAAATTGAAGAAATAATCCACGTTCATACACAATTAAAAAATACAGCAATTCTTAAAATGACAACATCAACTTGGCAAAAGTAAAACATTTAAGATTTTTGAGACGTCTGGGGCGCATGAGCAGCTCAGTCAGTTAAGCATCCGATGTACAATTTAGCATGTCATTCAGTGATTCCACTTCTAGGTATATCCCCCAAAAAATGGAGAACAGGGATTAGAAGACGTATTTGTACACCCATGTTAATAGCAGCATTCTTTGCAATAGCCAAAAGGTAGAAGTAACCCAACTGTCCACTGACAGATGAAAAGATAAAAGATATGTGGTATAGATATGTAATGAAATATCACTCAGCCTTAAAAAAAGAACATTCTGGAGGCCCCTGGGTGGCTCAGTCGGTTGAGCATCTGACTTCAGCTCAAGTAATAATCTCATGGCTTTTTGAATTCAAGCCCCACATCGGGCTCTGCGCTGACAGGGCGGAGCCTGCTTGGGATTCTCTGTCTCCCTCTCTCTCTGCCCCTCCCTTGCTTCTGCTCTCTCAAAAATTAAAAAAAAAAAAAAAGAAAGAAAAAAGAAAAAAAATTGTTTTAACCTTTAAAAAAAAAAAAGGCATTCTGATACATGTATACTATATCAATCTGAATGACTACTAAAAACTTTATACTACATGAAATAAGCCAGTCACAATGAAAACAGATACTGTTATGATTCCAGTTATGTGAAGTAGCTAGAGTCAAGTCACAGAGACAAAAGTAGAATGGTGCTTGCCATAAATGAGAGGAGAGGAGAGGAGGTAATGGGGAATTATTGTTTAATGAGTACAGGTTTAGTTTCGCGAGACGAAAAAAGCTCTGTGGATGGATGGTGGTGATGGTGTAGCACAACAATATGAATACACTTAATGCCAATGAACTATATACACTTTAAAATGGCTAACATAAATTTTAGGGTATGTGTATTTTACAATTTTTTCATAATTTTATTTTTTTATTTTGAGAGAGAGCAGGAGTAAGTACAAGGCGGGGAGGAGCAAAGGGAGGGAGAAAGTGAATCTCAAGCAGGCTCCATGCCTAGCAAAGAGGCTGATGTGGGGCTCAATCTCACGACTGTGAGATCACGACATAAGCCAAAACCAAGAGTCTCACACCCAACCAATTAAGCCACTCAGGGGTCCTTTACCACATTTAAAAGAAAAAGAAAAGAAAAAAAAGGTGTCCCTTCTACCTTCTCTACCAACCAGAGCTTAGCCTGAGCCTACCAGAGAGTTAAAACATCTGCCAAAATGAAAAGGAAAAATTAATCAGAAAGTAGATTTAGTAGCCTCCACATTCAAGTGAAATCAGATTTCTATCATTATTACACTGGCCACCTCATGGCAAGCCTAGATTATAGAGGTTCAGTAATACAGGAGCCTCCTTCTATTGATTCCTTCAAATATCTACGAGGGCTTAAACAAATTACATACGGCAGGGTTTATTTAGCAAATGAACTGTTCAAATCCTAATAATCACTAAGAAGAAATAATGATACACTAAAAGAACAAAATAAGACAGACAAAGTTCCAAGATTCAAAAAACAAAATACCTCTTCCATCGTTTCCTCAATTTGAGCAGTAACAGGTTCGGGAGATCTGAGACCAATGGGAACAAACACTGGAGCTTTGTTTACTTCTTCTGGAGCAAGATGGTAACTGTCTTCTTCATAATCAGGCTCAAAATCTTCAGCATCATCTTCATCTTCTTCCTGAGAAGCCCGAAGAGTCACCAGCGTGGACTTGGAAGCACGAGGTTCCTTCCTAGAGGTCTTACTTCGCATTCGTTTTGATCCACGGCCCCTAGTGACATTTGGTTTGATCTTTCGATGCATTCTCCTTCCACCATGATCCACCTCGTTCTCAGAAGCAGAAGAGATCGTTGTTCTTCGATCCAGAGCAATTTTAGAGTAACTTGATTCTTTCAATAGTTGTGGAGGGCTGGATGTATAATCAAAATAACAATAAAGTCATTACATGCACAAGGATAAAGATAATTTTAATGGAAACCAAATTTTAGAATGAAATCCCAGTTCAAGGCATTAAAATGAAAACTCCCACAACCCATTACGTCAAAAACTTATGCCATGAAATAAAGAAATTTACTATTACTACTAGTTCCTTATTCAGAGTTTGTTCTTAGTTTATCTACCTACACATTTTTCATGGTAAGTTTTTAATTCTGGACCATTTTTTCCTTGCTATTTAAGTGATAATTTCTAGAAATTATTAGAAAAAAATGAGAAAAAGAAAATGGTCCAATAAAACAGAATATAGGATCAAAAAGTGATACTGGTATACAGTACTGGGTAAACAGACTAGGTAAAAAGAAAAAAGAGAAGGCAGAAAACCCATGGAATGATGTTGTTTTTTAGATCTTAAGTTCCTTTCCACTTTCCCTGTAAAGTGTAGAACATGAGTACCCTTCACTTTAGTTTGTGACCCCATTCAAACCAGCACCTTAATTATTTAAGTAATACACACTATTCTTTTATCAGACTTCTGCTCATGTCTTAATATACTCAACATTCAGAAATTTTAAACATAGGAAAGAAAAGTCTTCCTAAGAACATCAAAAAAAGATAAACTTTAGTAAATAAAAATCATAGGTAGGGACACCTGGGTGGCTCAGTCAGGTGAGCATTCAACTCTTGATTTTGGCTGTGGTCATGGGATCGAGGCCCACATCAGGATCTGTGCTGAGTGTGAAGCCTGCTTAAGATTCTCTCTATATCCTTCTGCCCCTATACCTTGCTTATGTGTGTGCACTCTCTCTCTTATTTTAAAAGTTTAAAAAAAAACTTGAGTGGTTAAGAAACAGATCTGTCAATAAAAAATTATCTACACTTCTGTTAACAAGCCATCTTTTTTCACTCTACCATTAAGGTAGGACAGCCATAAAGAGTAAGTTAGTTTTATTTCCTATTCTGAAGATACTCGTTAAATAAAACTTTACCTTGTTAGTTTACTGACACACTGCTCTTCAACAACTGAAGACATAGAATTATCCACTATAGTTTTTTCTCCAACACTTCCTGATGGTCCAACTTCTGAATGGGCATCTTTTTTGGCCAAAATAGCCTCTTTGGAATCTATACAATCTTTTCTTGCTGAAACCTCCAATGATGTCAGAAACTCAGCCTTTTCCTTAAATTTAAGAACAGCTAATGTTACCATGCAAACAATCTCTATCGTAATTTGGTTTGGGGGTTGGACCTAAAGCTCTAAGCTTACACACACACACACACACACACACACACACACACACACGATGGATAGCTTCTAAATTTTTTAATATTGGAAAGTAGCTCAATTTTTATAAAATTGGTTACAGTACAAAAGACAAAACTGTATTTTTTTTATAAATTCTCTCCGTCACGATCTTGACAAAACAGAGCGAATGATAAAAAGTATTTTTTTCAAACTTACTTTTTGAAGGAGCTGGGTATCATCTCCTGGCTGCAGCAAATTATCTTCTGGCTTCCTTGCCTCACTCTGATCTGTTCTGTCTTTTTCTATACCTAGTTCCTCCTTCTTACCATGTGCTCTTCCCAAATTTGGCTTAGCCTTTTGGAATTGCCTTCTTGTCAACTGTGCTGGACTAGGAACATACCGTTTAGGTTCAGGTCTAGAACGAAGTACAAATCATGTTGAAAAACCAAAATCACAATTCCTTGTTGATTTAACAGCTGCTATGTCAAACACTTTTGAACACAAGCCAATTCTATGTTCGAAGGACTATATATAAATTGGCTCTAAAACCAAGCACAAATGATGATATAAAGAACGTAAAAGCTTTTACAACTTGCAGTTTCTGTATAATCTGGAAAATACTTTTAAAATAACAATCTTTTCTTACTTTCATTCATTGATTCTGATGTGTAGTGTCATGGTACTTTAAGCAATTTTCAAAGAAATAACCAAATACAAAAAAAAAAAAAAAGCAAGCCAGTACTTGAACATGGACAAATGTACAATGGTTACATCCTTGGTCCTTCTGGCCCAAGACCAGGCTTGAAAGCCAGAGTCCATTCTCCTATCAGAAACCTATCAGCTAATGGAAAAGGATTTACTAAGAGTCAGATTCATATGATCTCAATATAACCCATGTGTATCTGCCAAATCAGACAAAGACAAGGTTTTAACATTCAATAGAGTACGAATAGCTCCCAAGACAATCCCTAAACACCTATCCTAGGTTTTCCTGGAAAATATTTTAATAACTAGCAAGGATCTGAATTCTGAACTGGGAAGTTTAAAATTAACATAAACCTAGATATCATAAAGAAAATTAAGTATCAGGAGTTCTCTGAAAGATCTGTATTAAAGACTAATTATGAGTAATACTTCTACTAAATTATCCAGAAGAGAAAGTAATTACATTTCTAAATGCTCCAACCCTGCTAAGCTCTTTGGTCAAACACCTAGGAAGTTCACAAGAAATTCTAACAGGGTTATGATGTGGCTAAATACATTCCAATGTAGGCTAACGTATTTAGGAAAACATTGTATTTAACTTAAGCTATTGACAGTCAAGTGTGATTTTACAAATGCAAGTAAGGATAAAATGCTACTGAAGTCAAAAGAGATAATACTGGACTTCGGAATAACCTAACTTTAAAACTGTTAAGATTACATACCCTAAAGAAATTACCATTCATGATAAAGTAAACAGCTGGAATAAATTTCACAAATAGAAAAAGGTTTTTCAAAAACAGGGGGCTGTGGGCTGGAGTGTGGGTTTCCAAAAAGGAAAATTAAAAGTTTGATTTCTCTCTGGGGCACCTGGGTGGCTTAATCGGTTAAGCATCCAACTTCAGCTCAGGTCATGATCTCACGGTTCGTGGGTTCGAGCCCCACATCGGGCTCTGTGCTGACAGCTAGAGCCTAGAGCCTGCTTTGGATTCTGTGTCTCCCTCTCTCTGCCCATCCCCTGTTTCACTCTCTCTCAAAAAATAAATAAACGTTAAAAAATTTAACAAAAAAAAAAAAAGGCAGGGGAGGAAGCACTGGGTGGCTCAGTTGGTTAAGCATCCAACTTGAGCTCAAATAAGATCTCATGGTCCATGAGCTCAAGCCCCACATCAGGCACTGTGCTGACAGCTCAGAACCTGGAGCCTGCTTCAGATGGGTTCTGTGTCTCCCTCTCTCTCTCTGCCCCTGCCCCGCTCATGCTCTGGCTCTCTCAAAAATAAATAAACATTTAAAAAAAAAAAAAAAAAAACAGCCAATGCCTGATCTATAAAAAAAATAAAAAATAAAAAAAAAAAAGGTTTGATTTCTCTCATTAAAAAACACAAAGGCTCCACATAATATCTCTTGAAACATGTAAAGCTTCTTTCTTTATACAGAAAGGTCTGCCTATATAACTATGTCAATTTGCTAGTCTGAAAGTCATAAATCCTGAAAATTTAACTTTAAACACTAATTTGGCAATGTTACTTTCAACAAGCCATTTAAATCCTCTAGGTCAACCTACTCAATTATAAATGAGAGCATTAGGAAACACTGATCTTGAAGGTCACTAGTGTTTAAAGGTTCACTTAGAGTAAAAATCAAATTCCTTACAACAGTCCTATATAATCTGCCAATGCCCTTGGCTGGGCTCTTTCTTACATCTACTGCTCTCTCCCTCTTTACCCATTTCAAACTTGCTCCCCTTGCTGTTCCTCAAACAAGTCAGGCATGCTCTTGCCTACAGTATTTTCAAGTTGTTGTTCTCTCTCCCCCTATACATCATCTGGACCTGCTCCTTCACTTCTTTTTGGTCTTCTCTACAGCAGCACCCACGCAATGAAACATTCTCTGATCACCACTAATTAAAAAGTAGTATCAGTGGGGTGCCTGGGTGGCTCAGTCGGTTAAGCGTGTGACTTCAGCTCAGGTCATGATCTCATAGTCCATGAGTTCGAGCCCCGCGTCGGGCTCTGTGCTGACAGCTCAGAGCCTGGAGTCTGCTTCCGATTCTGTGTCTCCCTCTCTCTGCCCCTCCCCTGCTCATGCTCTCTGTCTCAAAAATAAATTTAAAAAAAACATTAAAAAAAAAAATTTAAAAAGTAGTATCGGTAATAATAAGGCAGACTGCAAGTAATAAATAAAAGTGGTGGTACTAAAATATCTTCACCTTTCTAGCGTTAACTCTTTTAAAAGATATTCTCACCATTTGGCTTAGAACACAGTTCTAAATACAACATATACACTTCAGTGAACTTCCTATTTATGAATTTCAATAAGATATAAACTGTAAACATACAAAGAACTTAAGAATTTCTGTTTACTAACAAATTGAATTTTAAAGTAAAAAATAATGAGGTTCACCAAGCTTTGTGCAGAAATTATAAATTATAAGAGTATCAATCATGCAATTCTTATAGTATCTGAAGAAGCATACTTAAAATATTCTGTTTCATAATTAACTATTACTTTATCCTTTAACAAAATGTTCTCGATGTGAAGTTATCCAATCTTCATCTTTAGAAAGTTTTATGGTTTTCTGATTAAAAGCAAACTCACCTCATCTTTTCATCTAAAACATTTACTTTGTTAACATGAAGAGGGTCTACAAGAACCATGTGACTCTGGTTTTCATGTAGTCTACCTTCAGAAACTTTGGAAGATACAACTTCAATTTCAGTTCCAACTGGAGAATTTGGCTAAAATGACAAAACAAGATGATTTTTTTTTAACAAGTGAACATACTTCCTAAAATTGTTCAATCATTAAGAAAGGTATTGAGTTTTTCAAAATGAAGAGTCAAACTAGGTATGCAATGTTCATGTTTGCTGCCCAAAACCAAAGTCCTAATTCAGAGAGAAAGTTTCATTTATTGCAGTTATTACATTTACAAAATGCTTTAAAAACTACAATAGTTATCTGCTGTGAACAACCTCACCAGAAATGATTAATTTTTTTTTTTAAAAACAGTCTTTTGGGGTGCAGGGGGGTTCAAAAAAGGATTATAATCACTTTAAATCTAGATTTTCCCTTGGTAGACAAGTAAAAAGGACAAAAAAAAAAAAAAAAGCACAAGATCTGTTGAAAAGGGCATTATACTACTTAGATTCGTATCACAAGATGCATCAGTAAGAGATTGGTTAAATTTTCATTCAAACATCAGGATGTCATGCAGTAGTGAAAAATGATGTGTCTCCATATTTCTTGATGCAAAAAGTCAACATATTAAGTAAAAACTAAGTGATAAAACTAACACACAGTGATTTTATAATTTAAAAAAATTATTTTATTTTTAAGTAATCTCTACACCCACTGTGGGGCTAGAACTTACATCCCCTGATTAAGAGTCACATGCTCTACCAACTGAGCCAACCAGGCACCCTGATGACTTTATTATTTAAATTTACATAAGTGCACACACATGCATGGATGGAGATATACCCAGGAAGATATGTCAGAAGGTTGTCAGTAGTTACCTCAGTGTAGTAAGACTGGGAGAGTCATTATGTTGTTTTATACTGACTGAACATTTATGAAATGACTGAACCCATTTCATAATGAATGAGTTCATTAAAAAGGAAAAAATATGTATCCATTTTCACTTAAAAAAATTCCAGAATAGGAAATCTGGAACAGAATTAGGTTATGTTACATATTCATTGATTAGAGTGTCAGATGCCTATACTCTAAGCCAAGTCTGAGCTATCATTTCACATTTTAACATGCATTAAAAGGCTCAATTTAATTATATAACAATAACTCACCACAGTCAATAGTTTTTTAGTTTCATCTTTCTGTACTACTGTTTTTTCTTCCTCAACTATGCCTTTGGCTTCACCTTTTTCTATATGCCTCTGTCCAGTCTTTCTTATGTTTGGTCTGGGTCTTTGAAGTCGGCCCCTTACTGTTCGAATGGTTGGGACAACACTTTCCTTGGATTCTTGCTGGGAACTATTTATATTATGAGCCCTAGAAAAGAAGACCAGGACAAAGAGAGGGAATTGAAATGTAAAAAGATGAAAACTACCATAAAAATACAGAATTTGAATCTCCTCTAATAAACTATAAAACTTTTTGTAACATTAGAGAAAAATCTATTTTCTGATGATACATAAATCTTCTTTTATTAAAAAAAAGATTATTTTAATTTTCACAAGGTAATGAACTTATATAAGGTACCTAGAAGACTGAAACTCACAGACAGAGAGAAAGTACAATGGTAGTTGCCAGGGAATGGAAGAGGGAGGTTAGGGAGGTCTTGTTAATGGGTACAGAGTTTCAGCTTGCGAACATGAAAAAGTTCTAGAGAGAAATGTGACAAAGATTGTAAAACAATGCGAATGTCCTCAATGCCATTAGACGATTAAAAAAAAAAATTAAACTGGTAAATTTTATGTCTTTTACCACAATTTTTAAGAAGATAATTAATATAAATCTTATACACACGTGTTTTTTAATGCAATGCTTTGTATAAAACCTTAAGCAGCTAATAGTGAATCTAATAAGCAGTCAAGCATTAAAAGGTGTAGAACTCAATGTGATTTTCTATTTTAGGCAGTCTGCCATATGAATAAAAATAAACGAAGTATTTTTGGTATTCACTTTTAAAATACATTAACACATCTCAAAAACACTGGAGAAATATTTGAAGGAATTCTATTTTAGATTTTCTTTTTCTTTTTAATATTTTAGATTTTCAAAGAACTATCACTGTTTACCCCATAGAAACAACTAATTCCTTTTCCTGGGCTTGCACAGGCTGAGACTCCTCTTGAGGACCACAAGAACTTGAAGGTGAAAGGTCCTTTTCAGTCTGTATACATGGTAATATCACAACCTCCTCCTGCCTGTGACCTGATTTGTCTTTTTCTCCTGCTGCCATTAGGGAAGCAACATCCTAGAAGGCAGACAAAAAAACTTCATCAAGGGTATGGTTAAAGTATAGGGAAATAGGAACTTTCATACACTACTAAGCAAAATAAATTGGTCAAGTGTCTGCAGAGAAAACAACAGTATCTACCAAAAATTTTAATTCCCAGAAATTCTACTTCTAGAAACGTATCTTATAAAAATACTCAACTAAGTATGTAGAAAATTACATACAAGGACATTTGCTATAGCAATTTAATAGCCCCCCAGAAAAGCAAGAAAACAAAAAATTAGAAATAAGACAAACCTATCAGTAGGGTATTGAATAAATAAATTATAATTTGTTTATAATGCAACGGTGCAAAGCCATTTAGAAGATAAATTTCTATATAATGATCCAAAAATATGTTCACAATACTGTGTTAAGTGAAAAAATGAGAAGGCAAGCTAGGGTGCCATTTTTGCAAAATAATAAAAATACCCACAACATTTTATTATTTATATACAAAAGTATCTATATAGAAAAGGCTACGTGGATACATTCAAAATAGCTATGTGATTAACTTGGGAGGGAGAAATGGAATATTATAAAGGACTCTCACTTTTTAGATTACATATTTTTTCAATCTGAAATTTTTATAATCAGATAAAATAACCAATAAAAAAAGATATACCTTTTAAAAATATAAGATCAGGAAGAAAAAGTACAAATTTTTTTAAACTTTTTTTTTTTTTTTAACGTTTATTTATTTTTGAGACAGAGAGAGACAGAGCATGAACGGGGGAGGGTCAGAGAGAGGGAGACACAGAATCTGAAACAGGCTCCAGGCTCTGAGCTGTCAGCACAGAGCCCGACGCGGGGCTCAAACTCACGGACCGCTTGATCATCACTTGAGCCGAAGTTGGCCGCTTAACTGACTGAGCCACCCAGGCGCCCCAAAAGTACAAATTTTTAAGCACAGTAAGAACTAAGCTATTTTGAAAATATAAAAGACGAATTTTATTTCAAAAAAGCACTTTTTGTCATTTTATTTTTAATTTTTTTCAATGTTTATTTTTGAGAGAGAGAGAGAGAAAGAGAGAGAGAGAGAGAATAAGAAGAAGAGGAGCAGAGAGAGAGGGAGACACAGAATCCAAAGTAGGCTCCAGGCTCTGAGATGCCAGCACATGGCTGTCAGCCGCTTAACCGACTGAGCCACCCAGGCGCCCGTCATTTTTTTATTAACTAGTTTTTTATTAATTATTGAAGTATAGATGGCGTACAATGTTACTAGTCTTAGACATACAACACAGTGATTCAGCAGCTCCATACACTGCTTGATAATCACCCCGACAGGTGTAGTCACTACATTAACTGTATTCCCTATGCTGTACTTTTTATCTCCCTGAGTTACTTATGACTGAAAGTTCGTACCTCTTCAAGATTTTAAGTAATCTCTACACCCACCGGGGGCTCAAACTTACAACCTCAAGAGTTGCATGGTCTACCGAATGAGCCAGCCAGGTAGCTCAGAAAGTTTGTACCTCTTAATCCCCTTTTCCTATTTTGTCAATCTCCCTTACCCCTTCTCTTCTGGCAACCACCAGTTTGTTTTCTCTTTATGACTGTTTCTGTTTTTTATTTTCTAGAACCTACATATAAGTGAAATTATATGGTATTTGTCTTTCTCTTAGTTTTCTCAGCATATTTCACTTGGCAAAATAGACTTGTAGGCCCATCCATGTTATTTTAAATGGCAAACAAAATTCCATTGTGGATTTATATATATATACATATAACACATCTTCTTTATCCATTCATCTGTTGAAGGACACTTTGGTTGCTTTCATATCTTGTCTATTGTAAATAATGCTATGACAAACATAGGGGTGCCTCTATCTTTGGAATTAGAGCTTTCATTTTCTTTGGGTAAATAAACAATACTAGAATTAGTGAATCACATGGTAATTCTAGTTTTACTTTTTGAGGAAGCTCCATATGGTTTTCCACAATGGCTGCACCAATTTACATTCCCACCAACAGTGTACAAGGATTCCTTTCCCTCCACATCCTTGCCACCGCTTGTTACTTCTGGTCTTTTTTGATACTAGTTATTCTGACTGGTGTGAGGTGATACCTCATTGTGGTTTTGATTTGCATTTTCTTGATGATTAAAGATGCTGATGATCTTTTCATATACCTGTTGCCATCTATATGGCCAAAAAACTACTTTTATGTTTAGAACACTCAACTAATGAGTGTTAACACTTCATTTCAAAGTTTCTGATGTTATATCACACAATCTTAATTTGTTATGGACCAAGTTAACAAAGTAAACTAAACTTACTTTTAACTTACTTTTAACTCCTATCAAGCTCTTAACTTTGTATTTCACCCTTCACAACAGAATGAAACAAAAAATGACTATCAATTTCATTTTTCCTATGAAGAAATGAGCTGCCACCATTTGGCTCGGGTCACATAATGAATGCAGGTCAGAACTTGGCATCCCAACCCCCTTAAATGTCTTTCCATGACACACTTGTCCACCATAAAAGATTCAAGATTCTCACAAAAAAACCCATGGAATAATGAGGCACATTAAGTACAGCAACACTAATGTCACATGCAACAGAAACTGCAGGAGAAAATATTTGTGAAACGTTAATCCCAGTTGCTTTAGTTCAGTAACCGTAACAGCTAAAATAAAAACCCTCCACCTTCCACAGCACTCACATGTTGAGAAGGGAGAGTGTTCACCTGTTCACTGCTCTGCTGTAACACAATAGTCTCAGCTTTATCCGTTTCCAATTTCTTCCCAGGTACATATTTTCCTGCTTCCGTAGTCTCTCTCTTTAAAGTTGCTCTTGCTAAGTTTGGTTTTGGTCTTTTGAATCGACTTCTCACAAAAGGTGCTGGTTTAACTTCAAATGGCTTCTGTTCTTGAGGAATAGACTTGCTTTTGGAATAAGGATTATCAAATTTTAGAATGAGATGAAGGGGCAAATGAGACCAGAGTCTTAGGACAACTTTAGAAACTGGCAGTAAACATGAATTCCAATTCTTAACAGGAAAAAAAATTGAACAATATGGTAGATCCAAAAAAACAGGAGGTGTACAATCTAGGTATAAGCCTATGAATATCACCTTTGCACAGAGGAAATACACGTTGTCACACCCATACTGACTTAGGAATATTTGTTACATACAATTCTGATGTTAGTAATTCTCTCAATCGATTATCACAATTACCTCAAAACTCACCTCCAGTCATCCCAAAACTAGCTTGAAATCTGCAACATTACACTATAGATGAACCGTTTTAAGACCTTTGTTTCACAGAATCTGAAAATATAACTTTAGATACTTTTTCTTTAAAAGCACACAGACCAACATATTTGTACCTTGAATTATTATCTGAAAACTGCTCTGGAGCATCTGGAGATTGCATCCCCTGGTCTTCGGTTTTGCCAAGTTCCAAAGTCTGCAAGGAAGTCTTCAAACTACTCAAGTGACCGGATAGTTCCTTTTCAGAATTTCTTTTTTCTGCCTCAGGTGTAAGTACCATGGATAGTACTTCACTGCTAATGTTCTGGAGGAATAATCAAAGGAAATCATCCACAGTAAATCAGCACAAATGGAAAATGTCACAAAAGCATGAACCTCGAGTAACAGAAAACTTTTTATTTTTAAATGTTTAAGTAACCTCTACACCCACAATCTGGGGCTCAAACTCACAACCCCAAGATCAAGAGTCACACGCTCAACCTACGGAGCAAGCTGGGTACCCGAATTGCAAACTTTTAATAAAAGGAAATAATTGAGAAAGATGTGGCCAAAAGAAATAATTCCAATGTATGTTCATTCTAGAGTTAGCACAAACTCCCTATATTCCAGTTCCCTATATTCCTTTTATGTAAAACAGTAACTTTGGGTGTGTGTGGTGGCTCAGTCAGTTATGCGTCTGACTTTGGCTCAGGTCATGATCTCATTGAGCCTGAGTTCGAGCCCTGTTGGGCTCTGAGCTGAAAGCTCAGAGCCTGCAGCCTCCTTCAGATTCTGTCTCCATCTCTCTGGCCCTCCCCTGGCTCCTGCTCTGTCTCTTTCAAATAGAAAATAAAAAAAATAAAAAAAATTTTTTTAAATAAAAGATTAACTTCAGGGGCACCTGGGTGGCTCAGCTGGTTGGGCATCTGACTCTTGACTACAGCCCAGGTGATGATCTCGAGGTTCGTGGGATAGAGCCTGAGTCAAGTTCTGTGCTAACGGCTCAAAGCCTGCTTGGAATTCTCTCTCTGCCCCTCCCTCACTCATGCGTGTGGACACACATGGGCGCTTTCTCTCAAAATAAATTACCTTAAAAACACTTTTTTATAAAAAATAAATAAAAGTAACTTCAAATTGACATTAAGAATGGTAACTTCTCCACAATTAAATCTTTTTGAATTATTTTTTTAAAAAGATATATAGTTTCTTTAAGGTCTTAAAACACAGAATTTAGGGCTAGGGAAGACTTTAAGCTTTCAGAGATTTTAAATTTTGAAGGATTTAAGAGCAATAATCACGGTTTTTATTTTGATAATTTTTCTCTAAAAGTACTCAAAAATAGTTTTTCCCAAAAACAGAAAAATACATACTTTGGTATCTAGTGAAGGCACAGTGCTGCAGCCACCACTACTGCTCTGCATTAAGTCTGTCTCCATTTGTCTTGAGGTCCTGGTCTCCTCTGCTTCATATTTCCTTAGGGAAATGTCCATTTCTCTAGGTTTTCCCAAATCTGCAACCATTTCCTCAGTAGCACTAATCTCTGAGCTGGGATTCCTCAAGGAAATTCCTCGTCCACTTTGTTTCATATCTGCCTCTGTTTCTTCAACAGCAGTTGTCTTTCCTAATACGTTCTCCATCAGGGAAAGCTCTCTTTCTCCAGTTTCTTCCAAATCAATCTCGCTCTCCTCTAAGGCACTGATCTCCACAGGTACCTTTGCCCTCAGGGAAGTTTCTTTTCCAATTTCTTTCCAATCTGTCTCCATTTCACCTAGAGTCTTGACCTGTAAGGCCTTTCCTTGTGTGTCTATTTCTCTTCTTTCAGTTTCTTCCACAGATGTCTCTCTCTCCTCAGTGACATCAATGACCTCTTGTATATTCTCCCTTACAGAAATCTCTCTTCCAGTTTCTTCCAAACCTGTTTCTACTTCATCTGTAGTGCTGACCTCCTCTGGGGCATCTTCCTGTAAGGATATTTCTCTTCTTCCAGTTTCTTCCAAATCTGTCATTCTTTCCTCAGTGACATCAGATATCTCTGATATAATGTCCCTTATGGAAACTTCTCTTCCAGTTTCTTCCAAATCTGTCACTCTTTCCTCAGTGACATCAGACATCTCTGATATACTGTCTCTTGGGGAAACCGCTCTTCCAGTTTCTTTCAAATCTGTCACTCTTTTCTCAGTGACATCAGATACCTCTGATATATTCTCCCTTGGAGAAACCTCTCTTCCAGTTTCTTCCAAGTCTGTGACTCTTTCCTCAGTGACATCAGACATCGCTGATATAGTGTCTCTTGGGGAAACCTCTCTTCCAGTTTCTTCCAAGTCTGTCACTCTTTCCTCAGTGACATCAGGCATCTCTGATACATTCTCCCTTGGGGAAACTGCTCTTTCAGTTTCTTTCAAATCTGTCACTCTTTCCTCAATGACATCAGGCATCTCTGATACATTCTCCCTTGGGGAAACTGCTCTTTCAGTTTCTTTCAAATCTGTCACTCTTTCCTCAATGATATCAGACACCTCTGATATATTCTCCCTTGAGGAAATCTCTCCTCTAGTTTCTTTCAAATCTGTGTCCATTTCCACAGTGTTGTCAATCGTTTCTGCTATCTGCTCTATGGGAGAGACACCTCTTCTCCTAGTTTTTTTAAAATGTGACTCCATTTCCTTAGTACTATTAGCCTCCAGTGATATCTTCTCCCTTGGTAAGGTTTCTTCCACTCTCTTAATTTCTCCCAAAGCTGCTGTCAATTGTCCCGAAGCAACTATCTCCTCTGATACCTCTTCCTTTGAGAAAACTTCTCGTCTTCTAGCTCCTCTTCCTATATTTGGCTTTGGTTTCTGTAACCGAGTTTTCAGAACTGGGACTTTATTATCCTCTTGAATACTTAAAAAAAAAAAAAAAAAGAGGACACACAATCAAATTTTAAACCATACTGCCACCTGAAGAGAGGATGGTTGAGAAACTACTACTGAAACACCACGAATTCTCAAATAAAAAAGCAAAATATGAAGGAAGCCTCAAGAATCTCTGGGTAAAACTTAAAAAATTAAAGGAGAGGGGGGAAAAACCCATGTTTTGAAATTGTAAACTTTTAAAATAAATATATCTACTCACATAGAGACATGTATAAAGAGAAATCTATCGATAACGTCAATTAGATTAGCAGCCAACTGGCTCTGAACAGTCTCCTTCTAATTGTCATCTACATCATCTAGAAAAAGTCTCCAGTTCCCTACATTGGAGCTAGGCCAATTGGTGTCTGCTACTCCTACCTCTTTGCCCCTACTACCCTTTATACAGACATATGCCTTGCCATAAGAGTTAAGCAGCACATTTCCATGGCCAGATTTGACCAGCATCTCAAAAAGCCACATGCAAGTATCATGTGAACAAGAAAGTATTAGGAAAAGCCAAACTTTAAACATACAGATTGATAAAATGCTAGTAATAGTTGAAACCAGACAGTAGGTACACAGGAGTCCATTATTCTGTTCTTGCTACTTTTGTGTACACTGAATATTTCCAAAGGGAAAACAATTTCTAAAGTATACTAGCAATTCCATCGATTTTGCTGGGTATGTTCCAGAGGGGAAAGAAAAAATATAAGACAGCAGTGGCTACAAGTACAGGTTTCTACACATGGGTTTTACATAAAATTTATGTGAATCTTAAACAAAGGCCATATGTGGATCTAATTCCAAAGAAACAAATATAAGAAAATAAGTTGCATTTCATATTTGGACATAGATATTTAATCTAATATGCATGTTAAGTGATACTGCCAATCATGTTAACTCAAGGTCTAATTTATGAGTAAGCAACACATCAAGTCACCAATAAATGAGAAACTGACATGAAAACTATGACATGAATTGCCCTGAAAAGTGAGGTTATATTTGTAAATATTAAGCAATTTGATACACAGATTACAAATCAGTCTCATTTGCTTTTGTTTTAAAAAACTGATTAAACATTTCTAAAACTTAACAAAAAAATTCAAACATTACATAACCAATAAGAGGATACTTACCTTAGACACTCACTAACATTCATTTGAAAAAAATTATCTTCTTTCTCAGATTGTGACGTGATGTCTTCAAACTCAAAATTTTTACATGACTGATCTTCTACCTGTTCAGGACTCTTAATAACAAAACATTTTTAAGGGTTCACAATGAAACACCCATCTATAAAAAACTGCACTGAAAATTTTGCCTGATTTGAGACCAAGGAAAATGGTAAACATTTCAAAATTATAAAATGATATTCAAGGGACATTTTTTAACGTTTTCTCTTTAGAGACCTTAAAAAATTTCATAAGCTATATACCTTCTAGCTCATCTCAAAACCCCCATTCTTTTCCTCCTAATTAGAAAGCAAGTTACTGCACTTCAGTCTCATCTGTTAGAATTACTCCCTGGGATCTGTGTTCTGATTACTATTATTACAGTATAGACCTTGAGATTTATAACAAAACAAATTCAGACCTCAGACTAGGATCTTAACTCTTACTCTTAACACAAAGACTAGTTATTGTATAAATAACTCAAAAATAATCTTTAGTTGTTGGAATTATATTTTAGTAGGAAGCTTTTACCATTTTACTCTGTTTAAGTCAGAGTTAAAAGTCACATACCTAGTCATATTTTCAAAAAGGAAGTGTAATTCAAATATGTGAGTGATGAGGTGCAAGTTAAACATGCTCCATTATGTAAATGCACAAAATATGGATTGCAGAGAGTTCAATGGCATTACAAGTAACAAGGCTACTAGCTCTGAGATTTTGGCTTTAAATTTGTAAACAATGTACAGAACTGTACAGTCTTACAGGTTAAGGGAAGGGGGGTAAAATGGGACTTAAATACTTAACAAAAAAACTGCACAGAATCAGAGTACTTACATCTCTAGCAATACAGGATTCACTTTCATTCTTTTTTACATTGGCCCCAATTTTTTCCTGTGATGTAAGAATTTCTTTTCTTTCAGCAGCTTTACCTATATTTGGCTTTGGCCTTTGCAGTCGGCCCCTCATTAGTCGTACTGGTCTTAAAGCCTTTGTTTGATCGTCGTCCTGAACACCAATTTTTTCACTCAAACTAGAACTACAAAAGAATAAAATTATGGTCATCCTGAAGTCACATATTTGTTTGCAGTATTCCCCTCTCCCATGTATGAATAAGTAAACTGTTTGGAACATAAAATTACAAGTATCCTTTAGAACAGACATAATATTGGAAGCCTGACTATAAAAAACATACCCTCACAAAACTGGAAAAATCTGTCCCTAACAGACATGTAATACCATTCCCCACTAAGAATACTAATTCGCAGGGGCACCTGGGTGGCTCAGTCGGTTTGTGTTTGACTCTTGATTTCAGCTCAGGTCTTGGATCTCAGAGTTTGTAGGATCGAGCCCCACATCAGCTCTGCACTAACAGTGCAAAGCCTCCTTTGCACTCTCCCTCTCTCTGGCCCTTGTCAGTTTGCACACACACATATGTGCACTTTCTCTCAAAAATTAAATAAATAGATAAAAATAAAAATACTAGTTTGTATGTAATGTACACTTCCAGGGCACTGGACATAGATTATGGAATAAATGTACAGTCCACACTATAATACTTCAGATGCATATTAGAGCAGGGCCTACTCTGAATCTGCATTCCAAGTTAAATATTCCCTTTTGAAACCTCCTGCTATAAATAAAATTATCCAGAAACATATATCTTTTAACCATTAATTCATCTAACAAGACTTTGTTAAAATCTTGTTAATAAGTTGAGGAAGAAATGTAAGTCGTAACTCAATGGATCCTTATCATAATTTATTTCTCCAGTAGCATAAGGAACATGATGAAAATGTTTCAACATACCTATAGTTAAAAAAAGACTTAAGTATTCTGAATGAAAACAAAATTCAGACATCATCCAGTACAGATGTTATTACAGTCATTCCTACAAGCTACTACTTTTATTCTACTTTCTAAATACTTACTTAGACACAGTCTCAGTTTCTGGGTTCACTTTCTCTGTATATTCCATTCCAGCAATGTCAGATGTATTCACTTTATCCTTTTCCATTTGATTCTATGAATTCAATTTTTTTACATTTTATTGACAACATAAAAAAAGTCCAAACATTGTAATAAATGGAAATTAAAACAGTGAAATATCATTTTTTGTTCTTCTAACTATAAGAGTTTTAAAAATGATAGATACAGCTATATTATAAAACAGATTTCCATATATTACTGGCAGAAACAAAAATTGGTACATCCTTTCTGGAAAGCCCTTCCCCAATATGAAATCAAAAGCCTTAAAAATATTCATGGTCTTTGACTCAGTAATACCATTTCTAAGACTCTATAAAGAAAATATTTAGACAAACTCCAAGAATTTGCACAAGAGCATTATATGAAATGCTAAATAACGTGAACAGGCAAAAAATCCAATGATGAGTAAATGGTTAAATAAATTCAGGTGTACCCATTGACAGAAAATGACGAAGTCACTAAAAACTGTATCTTCAAAACATAATAATATGAAAAAACATTTATGAAATGTTAGGTACCAAAGGATAAAAAAACAATTAATACTAAAACACAGGGTGCCTGAGTGGCTCAGTCTTTTAAGCATCCAACTCGATTTCACTTCAGGTCATGATCTCATAGTCCGTGGGACTGAACCTTGTGTTAGGCTCTGCACTGATAGCATGGAGCCTGCTTGGGATTCTCTTTCTCCCCCTCTCTCTGACCCTCCCCTGTCATACATGTGCATGCGCACGCATGCTCTTGGAGGGAAGGAAAGAAGGAAGGAAGGAAAAAAAAGCTGGAAAGATGTATGCTAAAAGGTTAGTTCCATCCGGATAATGAAATCACAAGTAATTTGTTTTAATTTTTACATCAATCTGTTTTTCCCACTTTTCTCAAATTTTAAAAGATAATAACATAACTGTATTATAAAAAGTATAATAAAGAAGATTTCACATGACAGGGAAAAAAGCTGACATTTTAAAATGTATTTTAGCAAAAATAAAAAATTTATGACAATATAACGCTGGCAGGGATATAGGGGAAAAGTAACATGCATTTAATGCTTGGAGCAATGTAAACAGACTTTTTTTTTTTTTTTTTTACTGTCATCTGACAAAAGCCAAGAAACATTTAAAATACTTTGACCCACGAATCCCACCTCCTCTAGAAAACTATCCTCTATTTCCTTAAAAGAGTCCTATTTATGGGTCACCTGGGTGGCTCAGTCGGTTGGCGTCTGACTCTTAATTTCAGCTCAGGTCATGATCTCAGTTTCTTGAGTTCAAGCACTGCAACGGGCTCTGCGCTGACAGTGCATAGCCTGTTTGATAAGGATTCTCCCTCGCTCTCTGCCCCTCCCCCACTCACAAGGTCTCCATCTCTCTCAAAATACATAAATCAAACTTTAAAAAAAAACTTAAAAAAATAAACTACAGAAATGTTTATATATATAAAAGAGACAAAGTATGTGAAAGACAGGAATATGTCTGTGGAGAAAGGGTTGTGGATATAATTTTATATAGAACTGTTTAAAAAATATTTTGAATAAAAATCTTATGTAAACAAAAAACAGATTTGTCACTACTGAGGATGTTTGAAAATGATATGCCCTAGCTTCTAAAGAAAATGCATTAATAGGAGACTAGGAAGACACATTGAATATTAATGTGTAAGTCTTTGTAACTTCGTTCTAGTATCAGTCACATTACTGTGTCATTATAAACCAAAACAAATTTTTTCCCAGTCTGGGAGAATTTTCACAATTTTAATTTCCACGAAGTCTCTTATTCCATACCTTTTCCACTGAAGTTTCAGCATGTAAACTCTTGCTCTCTCCATCTGTTTTACCTTGTGAAAGAACAGATTTCTTCCCAACTGCCCTTGACAAATTGGGTTTAGGTCTCTGCAGTTGTCTTCTTGCCATCAGTTTAACACTTCCTGATTGATCAGTTTCCCTAAAAAATGTAGTTTTTATGTTTAAAAAAAATGAACATTATTTAAATTATACCAACGTGCAGGCCCAGTCAAATAAAATTCTGAAAAATTCTTTAAAAATCCACTCAGAGCCAAAAAAGAAGACCTTTAAACTAACTTACAATAAGAGTAGCAAAGAAGACTGAAAAAGAAGAGCAATGAGGAGGTAACTAACATATTCTACCAGATGTTAAAAACAAACTCTATAGCATCAATAATTAAAACACTGGTACTGACATGTAAATAAACAGATAAATGAAACACAAAAGAAAATTGAGAAGTGACTCCAAAACACTTGATAGAATATAATAAAGGTAGCTTTTCAAAATAGTGAAGATGAAATACAGAATAACATATTGTCAGAAATAATATCAAAGTGGGGCACCTGGGTGTCTCGGTCAGATAAGCCTCTCACTTGGGTTCCAATCATGATCTCACAATTTTTGAGTTCAACCCCACATCGGGTGAGCCTTGCTTCTCTCTCCCTCTCTCTCTGCCCCTCATGGGATTCTCTCACTCCCTCTCTCTCTCTGACCCTCACTCACTTGAGCCTAGTCTCTCTCAAAAAAAAAACAAAAAGAAGAAGAAGAAATAATATCAAAGTAATGGTGATGGCAAAACTAACACTGGGGACTAAAATAAAATTAGCTCCACTCCTTGCACTGTACTCATAATATATTCCAAATGGATCAGAATTAAATAAAGTCATACAGAAAACACGGATGAATTCTTTATAACCGTGAGGTGGGGTAAGCCTTTATAAAATTTAACTAAAAATTCAGGAGCTACAAAAGAAAAAAAAATTTGAGAAATTTGACAACATAAAAGTCAAAAAATTTCTACATAGCCAAAACATGGCTAAGTCAAAAGTCAAACTACCAACCGAGAAAGCATGTTTTACAAATCATACAATAAGACTAATCTCCCTAAAATATAACGAACTCCCACAAAGCAGTATCATCAATAACTTATTAAAAACGGACAGGGACACCTGAGTGGCTCAGTAGGCTGAGTGTCTGACTTCAGCCCAGGTCACGATCTCACGGTTCATGAGTTCCAGCCCCACATAGGGCTCGTTGGTCAGCGCAGAGCCCTCTTTGGATCCTCCGTGATACTCCCACTGCCCCTCCTCCACTTGTGCTCCCCCCAAAATAAATATTTAAAAAATAAAAAATTAAAATTAAAAAATGGACAAACTATATAAAGTTTTAAAAAAGAAAAAATAAAAATAGGTTTTAAGAAAACTACAAATTAAAGGTGAGGGGAGGTAGAGTGTGCATGCATGTGCAAGCAAGCACAAATTAACATTAAGAATCAGAGAATCTAAGGGGAATTATAAATACACGTTCATTGTTTACTTCTTTTGACTTTTCCTTAGGTTAGGAAACTTTAAAATAAAAAACTCAATAAAAACAATGAAATCAAATTACATACCCCTGCCAAAAAAAGGAAGAGTGGGGGGGAGATACTATACTAAGATATTTTATAATATCAAAATTACCATCAAAAACCCAAGTTTAACACCATTTTCTGAAAAAGGAGACATTTCTTACAATGTTGGTGGGAATATAAACTAGTCTAACTCCTACAGAGAATATTTTGGAAGTATCTCTCAAAATCCTAAGTGTGTACATGTATATACACAGACACATACACATTAGAATAAGCGAATCCATTTTGAGCAATTCACCCTACGAAAACATACAACTGACCTTTCAACACAAGTTTAAGCTGTACAAGTCCACATATACACAGATTTTACTCAATAAATATAGTACAGTACAATAAATGTATTTTCTCATCCTTATGATTTGAAAAAAAAAATTTTTTTTTGGTGTTTATTTTTGAGTGAGGAAGAGACAGAGCCCAAGCAGGGGAGGGGCAGAGAGAGGGGGAGACACAGAATCTGAGCTGTCAGTGTGGAGCCCGACTCAGGGTCCAAACTCGTCAACAGCGAGATCTTGACCTGAGCTGAAGTCAGATGCCCAACCAACTGACTCACCCAGGCACCACGTTAAAGTTTATTTATTTTATTGAGAGAGTAGGAGCACAAGCAGAAGAGGGGCAGAGAGAAGGAGAGAGAGAGAGAATCCCAAGCAAGCTCCACACTGTGAGCATGGAATCCAACAGGGGGCTCAAACTCACGAATGGTGAGATCATGACCTGAGCTGAAATCAAGGGGTGCTCCTCGTCCTTATGATTTTCTTAAAGCATTTTGTTTCTCTAGCTTACCTTAAACTGTAAGAATACAGTATACGATACATATAATGCACAAAATATGTGTGGTCAACCGTTTATGTTATCATGCTTCCAGGCAACGGTAGACTATCAGTAGTTAAGTTTTGGGGAGTCAAAGTTATACATGGATTTTCAACTGCTCAGGGGTCAGTGCCCCTAACCATTGTGGTGTTATTTGAAAAAACAACCCATATAGCCATCAGCTGGGCTCTGATAATATAAACTATAATTCATCTATACACCAAAACACTACACAGCCATTCAAAACTAATGAAGAGGGGACCTGGGTGGCTCAGTGAGTTAAGCATCTGATTCTTGATTTTGACTCAGGTCATGATCTCATGGTTTGTGGGATGGAGTCCCACATCAGGTTCTGCGCTGAGCATGGAGCCTGCTTAGGATTCTCTCTCTCCTCTCTCTCTGCTCCTCCCCTGCAAGCACTCTCCTTCTCTCTCTCAAAATAAATAAAAAACAGACATAGAAAGAATAGTTTGCCTATTTCAAAGACTAAATTTTTATTTAAAAAAAGTTTAATTCTCAGTGTGACTGTGCTTTACCGAAAATAAGAATTCATAAACTAAATAGCTTTTAAGCCTATGTGAAGGGTTAGAAGAACACAAAAAGGAAGTCTGAATTTTTAAGATACCTCTCTTCAAAAGGAGATTCTTTTGGTGCTTTTATTCCATTTTTAGTGAAGATATTAGTCACTATTTTCATACAAGGAAATATAATATCCTTAGAGGCATCAATATCAAAAATCTACTGCTTTGAAAATGACTCAAACCAAGTAAAAGTAGTATATCACAGCAAATGTTTAGCCTTTTCAAATTATTTTAGAATTTCATCATAAGTCACCACTTTGCATAAAGCTCCTCATAACTATACATCAGATATGAAAGACAATCTTTCTGGGGTGCCTGGCTGGCTTAGTAGGTTAAGCACCCGACTCCTGATTCCATTCGGATACTGATCTCACAGTCATGAGACTGAGGTCATTGACAGGCTCTGTGCTCTCTCTCTCTCTGTCCAAAGTAAATAAACCTTAAAACAAAACAAAACAAAGAGGGGTGCCTGGGTTGCTCAGTCATTTAAGTGTCCAACTCTTGATTTCAGCTGGGGTCATGATCTCAGAGTTCATGAAATCAAGCCCTGCATCAGGTTCTGTGCTAACAGAGCAGAGCCTGGCTGGGATTCATTCTCTGCCCCTCACACGTTCATGCTCTCTTTCTCTAATTAAAGAAATACACCAAAGAGTAGGGTTCCAAGTTAAGTTTAATTGGCTCAGTCATTTAAGTGTCCAACTTCTGCTCAGGTCATGATCTCAGTTTGTGAGTTTGAGCCCCACCTTGGGCTCACTGCTGTAAGCACAAAGCCAGGTTAGAATCCTCTATCTCCTTCTCTCTGCCCCTTCCTCACTCACTCTCTCTCTCTCAGAAATAAAAAACATCCAAAATAAAAAATAAATTAAAAAAAAAAGAGAATCTTTCTGTAATGAAACATAAAGTGATAAGCCTTGATGTCACACTTAGACCATGGTACAATTATATATTAAATGGTCTACAGTCCCTTTCTAATCCTTAAAGAAAACAACATTATAATTTCTTAAATAAGAACGCATGAAATTTTGAAACTAAATTTTAAAATCTTACCACGTAAAATACTTACAATGATTTATTTTTTAGGTCAACATTGCTTTCTTCTGTACAACTACTTTCAGCATTATTAACCTCACTTGGTGTGCTAATTTCAACTTCTGATAAAGGCAAATCTGAAGGGCTTGATTCTGAAGTCTCAGCTGCTAATGGCGTGGCATCTTGTTGACCACTAAGCAAAATGAAAACACATCAGGGGAAAAGAAATTTTTAGTAATACATGTCTTATAATAGCTACTTAAAAGATTTTTTTTAATACATAAATCCACTTTAGAAAATGATACTTCATAGTTTGGAACTATCAATATAAATATTTCGGCTTTTCTATGATCCTTCTTGTACCATGTTGTTAAAAACTCTACCTTCAGAGAAAGTAGTAACCGCAAATTAACAGGCCTGGGAAACCACTTGAGAAGTCACAAAATTAAAAAGTTTTAATTACATACATGGGGTTGACAAATCAAATCTGTATGTAAAATCATAGTAAAATTGAGGAATTTTCTCTCGTTAAAATTTTATACACTTAGGCTCTGCTTTGCATGGTATCCTGCTAACCAAAAGTTCTGTAATCCGAGGACATAGCTCCAATACGCATAAGTTGCAGTTAACACTGCATTATGCAAAGAGAGGACTACCGTATTATGAAATATTTCAAGTAACAACATAAATGATAGCCATGTACTAACCAGTTTCAACACATAAAGCATTTAGCCAGATATTTTTTCCCTCATTTTTTCTACTGGGTGTTTGTCTTTTCCCAACTGATCAGCAAAACCTCTTTATATATTCCTTTCTGGTTAGACATACATAAAACCTCCCCGACAGCAGCTTGCCTTTCACTTTCTTTATGAAACCTTTGTCAAAAAAAGTTAAGTTTACTGCAGTCAAATTTATCAATTTTACCTTTTAAAGTTTTGCTTTTTATATCTTAAGAAATCCTTGATATCACAAAGATATTTTCCGACACCTTCTTCTAAAAGTTTTAAAGATTTGTTTTATGTACCCTTTAATCTATCAGAAAGTTAGCAAAGGTGAAATAAGGACATTATCTTTTTTACACCCAAGCACCATCTAATGAATATAATATAGTTCATTCACTCTTCACCCACTAATTTCTTTTTTCCACCCACTTATTTCTAATGTTACCTCTTCCATGTACCAGATTACTAAATCTTTTTTCCCAAGCTCTACTACATTCAGTTCTGCTGAGTACATTTGTCCCTGTGCCAGTAACACACTGTTTTAATTATTCTAGCTTTATTATTTTTTTGACATAATTTATTGTCAAGTTGGCTAACATACAGTGTATACAATGTGCTCTTGGTTTTGGGGATAGATTCCCGTGATTCATCAATTACATACAACACCCAGCGCTCATCCCAACAAGTGCCCTCCTCAATGCCCATCACCCATTTGCCTCTCTCCCTCACCTCTCCCCCATCCACCCTCAGTTTGTTCTGTGTATTTAAGAGTCTCTAATGGTTTGCCTCCCTCCCCCTCTGTTTGTAACTATTTTTTTCCCCTTCCCTTCCCCCATGGTCTTCTGTGAAGTTTCTCAAGTTCCACACGTGAGGGAAAACATGGAATCTGTCTTTTCTCTGAGTGACTAATTTCACTTAGCATAATACCCTCCAGTTCCAGCCATAAGATTGCAAATGGCAGGATTTCATTCTTTTTCATTGCCAAGTAGTATTCCATTGTATATATAAACCACATCTTCTTTATCCATTCATTAGGTGATAGACATTTGGCCTCTTTGCATAATTTGGCTATCGTTGAGAGCGCTCTGATAAACATTAGGGTACAGGTGTCCCTATGGATCAGCACTCCTATACCCTTTGGATAAATTCGTAGTAGTACTATTGCTGGGTTGTAGGGTAGTTCTATTTTTAATTTTTTGAGGAACCTCCACACTGTTTTCCAGAAAGGCTGCATCAGTTTGCATTCTCACCAACAGTGCAAGAGGGTTCCCGTTTCTCCACACCCTCGCCAACATCTAGTGTTTCCTGAGTTGTTAATTTTAGCCACTCTGACTGGTGTGAGGTGGTATCTCAATGTGGTTTTGATTTGTATTTCCCTAATGATGAGTGATGTCGACAATCTTTTCATCAATCAGGAAAAAGTATCCAAATGTAAAAAGACACTCTCTTTAGCAAATGGTGGTGGGAGAACTGGACAGCAACATGCAGAAGAATGAAACTAGACCACTTTCTTAAACCATACAAAAAAATAAACTCAAAATGGATAAAAGAGCTAAAATGTGAGACAGGAAACCATCAAAACCCTACAGGAGAAAATGGGCAACAACATCTTTGACCTCAGATGCAGCCATTTCTTGCTCAACATGTCTCCAAAGGCAAGGGAAATAAAGCAAAAATGAACTATTGGGACCTCATCAAGATAAAAAGTTTCTGCACTGCAAAGGAAACTATCAACAAAACTAAAAGGCAACCAACAGAATGGGAGAAGATATGTACAAATGACCTATCAGATAAAGGGTTAGTATCCAAAATGTATAAAGAACTTACCAAGCTTATCCGAAAAACAACCCAGTGAAGAAATGTATGGAAGACATGAATAGATACTTTTCCAAAGAAGACATCCAGGTGGCCAACAGACACATGAAAAGATGCTCAACATCACTCATCATCAGGGTAACTATTCTAGCTTTAAAGTTTTAATATATTTCCTCTCCAGAACTGTTGTTTTTCAAATTGTCTTTACCACTCATGACCGTTCAATCTTGTGTATATAATAATTTTAGAATCAGCTCACTGTTTTACAAAACCAGTTAGGATCTTAACAGTCATTACAGGGTTGTTTGTCCTCTAAAAGGCATCAGTATTTTTTGTGTGTAGTTTATGAAATTAAGTTGTGTCTCAGAAACCATAATTTAGATGTCTGTCACCTAGAAAATTAAGGACCCAAGAGCCATGACTCAGCTTCAAACAAAGTATTAACCTTCCGAATCGTATGAACAAACTACCACAGACAGACAAGTGAAACAACAGGAAACTAAATACCTTGAGCACAACAAAGGAAATCATCAACTAAGTCAAAAGACAACCTGTGGAATGGGAGAAAATATTTGCAAACCATTTATCTGTTAGTTTAATACCCAAAATATAAAAGGAATGCCTAGGAGTGCCTGGGTGGCTCAGTCAGTTGAGCATTTGACTCTTGATTTCCACTTGGGTCATGATCTCACCATCATGAGATATAGCCCCACATCAGGCTCCACACTGACAGCGTGGAGACTGCTTGGGATTCTCTCTCTCTCTCTCTCTCTCTCTCTCTCTCTCTCTCTCTCTCCTCCTCTCCAGCTTATGCGCGCACAAGAACACACACTCGCTCTCTCAAAATAAACAACATTAAAAAAAAAACATTAAATCCCTATAATTCAAAGAAAATAACCTAGTTAAAAAATATGAAAAAGGACTGAATAGAATTTTTTCAAAGCCATACAAAAGGCCAACAGGTATATGTAAATATCTTCAACATCACTAATCATGGAAATGCAAATCAAACCCACAATGAGGTATCACCTCAAATGTCTGAATAACCATTATCAAACACAAATAAAGAAAACACAAAATAACAAGTGTTGGTAAGGAAAACCAGTTTACAGAAAACTGGTATGTTTGTGTACTGCTGGCGGGAATGTAAAATAGCACAGCCACTATGAACAACAGTGTTAAGGCTCCTCAAAAAAATTAAACATACAGGGCCACCTGGCTAGCTCAGTCAGTAGAGCATGTGATTCTTGATCTCCTGGTTGTGAGTTTGAGCCCCACATTGGGGGTAAACACTATTTTAAAGAAAATAAAATCTTAAAAAAAATTTTTAAATAGAACTATCCTATGATTCAGCAATCCCTCTTCTGGGTATACATCTAGAAAAAATTAAAACAGAAGTTCAAAGAGACATATGCATTCCCAAATTTATCATAGCACTATTTAAAATAGCAAAGAGGGGCGCGCCTGGGTGGTTCAGTTGGTTGAACATCTGACTTCGGCTCAGGTCAGGATCTCGCAGTTTGTGAGTTCGAGCCCCACGTCGAGCTCTGTGCTGACAGCTCAGAGTCTGGAGCCTGTTTCGGATTCTGTGTCTCCCTCTCTCTGCCCCCTCCCCACTCATGCTCTGTCTCTGTCTCTCAAAAAGAATAAACATTAAAAAAAAAATTTTTTTAATAAAAAATCATATCAAATCAAATAGCACAGAGGGGCTCCTGGGTGGCTCAGTGGGTTAAGTGTCCAACTCCTGATTTCCACTCAGGTCATGATCTCATGGTCATGAGACTGAGCCTTGTGTTAGGCTACACACTGAGGGTGGAGCCTGCTTAAGATTCTCTCCTCCCTCTGGACCTCCCCTGTACATGTGCATGCTTTCTCTCTCTCAAAAAAACATAAACAAAAGCAATATAACTTATTAAGAAAATAATAAAATAGCCAAGAGATGGAGACAATCTAAATGGTCTTGGAGAGAGAAGTGAAACAGGAAAATGTGATATATACGTACAATGGAATATTATTTGGCCACAAAGAAAGAAGGAAATAGTGTCACATGCTGCAACACAGGTGAAACTTCGAAACATTATGCAAGGTGAAATATGCCCGTCGCAGAAAGACAAATACTGTATGATTCCACTTATATGATGTATCTAAACAAACCAAACTCACAGAAACAGAAAGTAGAAGGATGGCAGCCAGGGACTGGGGTTAAAATGGAAGCAGAGTTGTTACTCAATTTATAGAATGTATCTGTCATACAAGATGAAAAGGTCTAGAAATCTTATATACAACACCTTGCTAATTAATAGTTTATAATACTCTACTACGCAATTTAAAAACTTGTTAGGACCAGGGCACCTGGGTGGCTTAGTCACTTAAGCGTCTGACTTTGACTCAGGTCATGATCTCACAGTCTGTGGGTTCCAGCCCTGTGTCAGGTTCTGTGCTGACAGCTCAGAGCCTGATTAATGCCTGCTTCGGATTCCCTGTCTCCCTCTCTGCCCCTCCCCCACTCACACTCTTTCTCTCTCAAAAATGAATGACACTAAAAAGAAATTATCAACTTGTTAGGACAGCACATCTCACATGCTTTTTACCATATTTTAAAAAAACAAACTCAGCAGGATATACATATTCAAACTGCTAAAAACCAAAAATAAAGAGAAAATCTTTATAAAAAATAAGCCCATGCAAACACTAACCGAAAGCCAGCTGTAGCAAAGTTAAGCTTCAGAACAAAGAGCAGTATCAGAATGATATCCACAAATGATAAAGGGTAATTTCACCAAGAAGATACAACAATCCTAGATATGTACACACCTAATAAGAGAGCTTCAAAAGTCATGAAAACAAATAGAACTCAGAAGAACAATAGGCAAATTCATAATTACAGCTGGAAATGTCACACTCCCCATTCAGTAACTAACAGAAGATGTAGACAAAGTCAGTAAAGGTATAGAGAATACCTCGATAAAAGGATAGGATCAGTTCTTTTCTCAATTTTTTCACTGGAGGATAAATCCACAACGTCATCTATATTTTGTATGCAAGAAAGCTTCTGTTCCTTATTGCCTTCATCTTCATTCATCTCAGGCCTTAAAGACTGACTGTTATCTATGAATACAAAATGCATGTTATTCTAAAAAACGAAAACATCCACTTTTTAAAGCACACAGGAATTTACATAAAACAGTCTATTCCTACAAATCATTAATCCATTCCACAATTTCCAATATCCAAGGCAGAGATCTTAATTTTAGAACACTTATGAAAATTTAGTCAACTCACAACTGTATAAATTTTAACTGTGTTTTATAGATCAGCCCAAATTTCCTGGGCAGTTTGTAGAATTTAAGCGTTATTAACTGCTGCTACTCAGAAGTATTTAAATTACATACATCATGACAGTACATCTCTTCTCAAGTTATATAGGGACTATCAATACATGTAAGAAACTTACTTATGTATTTTTCTCCTTTAGAATGATCTAACTGAACAGTGGCATTTCCTGAAAGATTCTTTACTTCCTGTTTAGCAGTTTCATCCTGATTCTTTCTTCTTCTTTTCTTTTGATTTAGGTCTGTTTCTAATGCAATCTGTTCTGAATCCTGTTCTGATAAAGTCTGAGACTGTTGTTCTTCTTCACCCGTTTGAGCATCCTTTTGAGACTGTTCTGTATCTGAAATTTTGCTGCTCAGAGACTCATCTGGATCATCATTTCCTCCTTCACTGGCAACTTTTTTTGCTTTGAAAATAAAAGATACTGTTATAAACATATAAATAACCTACAGAAAAAAATCTTAAAGATGAAGAAGATAAATACTCAGGGATATCTGGGCAAAACTTTGAAGACAACCTAAAATACCCAATTGGGACTAAAGAAGCTGTAACACGTTTATGGTATAAAAATCCACAGAACAAATAATAATGAGGTAGGCTTGTAAGTAGTAATGTAAAAGATTTCAAAAGGTATTTTTGTACAAAAAACTCAAGTTGCAGAGAACATATAGATTATGATCTCATTTTTATTAAGCAAAAACAATTACATATCCTCTAAGACACACATATACTTCAATAGAAGTGTTTACTAACAGTTATCCCTAGAAAATCTGGACAATTTGATTTGAAGGCAGGGTAGGAAAGAGAATTCGCCATTTTCTGTATTATTTGTTTTTCAATGAACAACCCTTTCTAACAAATATTTTTAGGGGCATCTGGGTAGCTTGGTTGGGTAAGTATACAACTCTTGATTTCAGCTCAGGTCATGATCCCGGGTTGTGGGATCAAGCCCTGCTTCGGCCTCACCGCTGAACAGGGACCCTGCTTAAGATTCTCTCTCTCTCTCTCTCTCAAAAAAAAAAAAACAAAAAAAAAATATTTTTAAACAATATTTTAAACAATTTTAAACAATTTTTAAAATACCCTTCTAATGAAGACATATTAATAGTCAATTGCATCAAAAGATAAAAATATGTAAAATTTAAAAAAAGAAATGAGAAATCACCATGGAGACATCAACCAAAAGCAAACTTCACAACAACTGTTGATTAAGACATCTCTAAAAATAGTCTTAAAAACAAAAAAAACCCTAATCTTAAAAAATAATAAAATTAACATCATTTAATTTGTTAAAAAAAAAAAAGTCAAAACAAGAATTTACAACTGAGAACACTGGATTTCCTATCAGAATAATAATCAGCAATTTTTAAATTCTGAGACTTGTTATAAAAAAACTATAAAAAGTTCTCACATTAAATAAAACACAACGTGTTATTTATGATATGACCTATAACATAATAATCATGTTAATATATCTATTTTAATTTCCCAGGGCCATAAAAGTAAAAAAAAAAAAAAAAAAACACTAAAAAATGTAATAATTTTATAGTTACCAACACTTTTTTTTAATTTTTTTTAATGTTTTTTATTTATTTTTGAGACAGAGAGAGACAGAGCATGAATGGAGGAGGGGCAGAGAGAGAGGGAGACACAGAATCGGAAGCAGGCTCCAGGCTCTGAGCCATCAGCCCAGAGCCTGATGCAGGGCTCGAACTCACGGACCGCGAGATCGTGACCTGAGCCGAAGTCGGATGCTTAACCGACTGAGCCACCCAGGCGCCCCTTACCAACACTATTTTTAAAAAGATAGAGACATCATGCTCCAAGAAAAGAAATGCTGGACTGCTCTGTGCAGAAGACAATTAATGCAGCAGGCAGGCCTCACAGCCATCCCTTGAAAGGCCTGATTAAAATGTTGACCCTTAGGCTGTGTCTGGAAACATAGGTTTGGGGAGAATTCACACCAGCCTGACAAAAGTGGCTCGGTGTGCCTAAAATGTCTGTACCAACAATATGATTTATGCTGAACAACTGCTTTCATTTTGGGAGTTCCAAATTCTGATATGTGCCAGGCAGAGGGTGTCTACATTGCTAGCTTCCAATAAAAACCTTGGACCCTCAGTTTCTAACAAGAAAGCTGGCAGACAACTTTTTATCTATCTCATCATAACTTGTTGCTACAGAAATGAAGCACTTCCTGTGGGACTCTAGGAGAGAGGACTCTTGTAAGCTTGTACCTGGATTTTCCTAGACTTTGAGCCATGTATCTTCTCCCTTTGCTAATTCTGTTCCATAGCCTTTCACTGTAAGAAATCTCAGCTGGTGTAAAACCATACACTGCATCTTTTGAGTCTCCTAGCAAATAATCCAACCTCGCATTAGTCTTGCAGACCCCCAAAGCAGGCTCTCACAGCCCTAGGTTTGAGTCCTACATCTGTCAATACTTAAACTGTGAGACCATAGGGAGAGTTAACAAGATCTCCAGGGCTGTTTCCAAGTGACTAAAACATGTGGAAAGGGTCTGGGATGTGAACAACCTAACATATAAACTTCCCCATAGTTCCACGATTCTTTAAAGTACTTGATGTAACTAAACATTATCCTCCTAGATCAGAATTCAAATAATCAAGAAAATATTTGCCTAAAAATAGAAATGCCTACATATATACAAGTTTCTACCTAGCACCAATCAACACTAACCCTCAGAAATAAACTGTGCTCAAACAATGCAATTCAGTCACAAGCAAAAGTATCAGAGTCCCATTTTTTAAACATTAGAACTTTGTGTCAGCTTTGTTTTACAAAGGAAAATGATAATAAGTAACCAAACATTACACCCCCAAATTCCAGTGCTCTTTTATTAGCTACAACAACACTCTAGAAGCAAGAAAGATGTCAAATAGCCCAGCCATGCAAATTATTAAATTTAAAAGGAAGTGCTATTTTAGGCCAGATAACGGGGAGACTGAAGAAAAATCAAGTCTCCCCAAACGGAGGCCCTGATGATCTCAACTACCTGAACTACAGAGGAATGCTCAAAGACTCGAGGGACAATATTCCAAGTGTATCACTATTAAATAATAGAACCTATGCTTCCTTTTAAAATACCTTTTACATTTTTCCGTGGTTTAGAAGATTTCTTCTCCTTTGAACTCTGATTTTTAACAGATTTTTGTTTTCTTTTCTCTTCTTCAGCAAGAACTTTCTGAAGCAAATGAGCAAAAAAATCGAAGTCAAAAGGGCGCTTTTCCTCTGTTTAAAAAAAAGAGAAAAAGAACCCACAAGTTTATATTTTAAAAAAAGAAAAAGAATTTTCAAGTTAAGTACCATACATCAAAAGCAAATGGGCTTATTAGGAGAATGGATAACCAACTCTAGTCACTGTAGAAGAGACTCACAAAAGAAAACTGAGCAATAAATAGGAACAAGTTACATCAGTTTAAAAAACAAAAAAACAACTATGTACTGATATAAGCAATATTATAGGTAAATCTCAAAATGTTGACTGAAAGAAGCCAGACATAAGAGAGCACATGCTGTATGATTCCATGAGTAAGAAGTTCTAGAACAAGCAAAACTAATCTATGGTGATTCAAATGAAAATAGCAGTTGCCCTGCATCAGGATAGCTGTGGAGACTGACTACAAAAGGACACAGGGGCCTTTCTGTTCGATGAAAACATTCCATACCTTGTTTTGGGTGGTGGTTGCACAAGTATACCCTATGTCAAAACTCAAACTATAAATTGCACCGTACGTACATTACAAATCAACTTTGAGAAAAGACCAGATGACTAACTCCTCAAAGCCTCTCTACCTCATGTCCTCTCTTCATCACAACCCTTTCACTATTTAATCTTCCAAATATCAGCAAACAGGGAAGCAAGTGAATATTGATCAGGACCATTCTCACTAAATACCCATCAATATCATTACATCAGAAAGAGCCATGGGGGCACCTGGGTGGCTCAGTCGGTTAAGCGTCCGACTTCGGCTCAGGTCATGATCTCGCAGTTTGTGGGTTTGAGCCCCACATCGGGCTCTGTGCCGACAGCTCGGAGCCTGGAGCCTGCTTTGGATTCTGTGTCTCCCTCTCTCTGCCCCTCCCCTACTTGTGTTCTGTCTCTATCAAAAATAAACATCAAAATAATAATAATACATTAAATTAAATTTTAAAAAACTAAAATGGGGCGCCTAAGTGGCTCAGTTGGTTAAGTGCCCAACTCTTGATTTCAGCTCAGGTCATGACCTCAAGGTTTATAAGTTCGAGCCCCACAATGGGCTCCACACTAACAGTGCAGAGCCTGCTGGGATTCTCTACTCCACCATCCTCCCCTGCCACCTCTCTTCACCTCTCCCCTGATCACGCTCTCTTTCAAAATAAAAAAATGAACTTAAAAAAAATTCTCAGAAAAATTGAAAATATAAATTCTAAAAAAAATTGCAGTTTAATTTTTTGTAATTTTCCACTACAAAGCACCCAAATCAGCCAATAATAAAATTGTGTATTACAGGGGCACCTAGGTGGTGAGTCGGTTAAGCATCTGACTTCGGCTCAGGTCAGGATCTCTCAGTTTGTGGGTTCGAGCCCCGTGTCAGGCTCTGTCCTGACAGTGTGGAGCCTGCTTGGGATTCTGTGTCTCCCTCTCTCTCTCTGCTCCTCCCGACTTGCACTCTGCACCTCTCTCCCTCTCTCAAGAATAAACATTAAAAACTTTTTCAGTAAAATAAAATAATCCATTAAAATGGTCTTAACAATGGTTCCATACCCCATGAAGACTTTATGGATTTATGAATTCTCTTCTGATTATAATGCACTGAACATAATGAACAGTTTCATGACCACCTCTCCAAAATAGAGAGAAGTTTAAGACTAAAATACTCCAGATCTTCCAGGAGCTATTTTTGGAAGTGCTATCCCTAAAGACCCAATACAACATTGTGAGTACACTCCACTCATCTCAGGGTCTCCTTGTAAGGTAAAACACACGTGCTATATGACATCAATCCCCTTTTTAGGTTTTTTCCTAAGATTAGCACTACAGCAAAAGGACAGTGAATACATTTATCATGAAACATTGATAATTATCTTCCAGACAAGGAATATAGGTTTATTTTTATTTTTTTTTTAACTCTTGTTTGTTATTTTTTTTTTTAGTAATCTCTACACTCAACGTGGGGCTTGATCCCAATATCAAAAATTGCATGCTGTTCTGTTTGAGCTAGCTAGGTGCCTCTACAGGTACTATTTTAAACAATACATTTAATTTTGCTTTTTTTGTACAGATCCCTTGATATTCTTCTCTGGACTCAAAGAGAAAAAATGTTAACTGCAGTAAAGCAATTACTTAAAAGCTAAAAAATAGGTATCATCCCTTCAGGTATAAATTCAAACGCCACCTTTTCAGATAAAACTTCCCTGACTACCAATTCTACATATCCACTCTTCACTCTCTTTTTTCTTCTTAGAAACTAATCACTATCTGCAATTAACCATGACTACTGACTTTATCCTTTTCCACATCTAATTAGACTTAAGGCTCTAAAAGCAGACTTCTCATTTGCTCTGTTCACCATTATATCCTCAATGCCTAGAACATTAAACAGCTCTCAGATGTTTACTATTATTAACTGAATGAATGACTGGCCGCTGGAAGGAATCATCTATACTGTTAGTTCTTCCAGAAACAATTCCTTCTTGAATAGAGTTGACTCAGAACAAAAAAACACTTAGAAAAGGTGTCTTCAGTCCCTCTGTAACTTCTGGAACTCAGAACTCTGCTTACTTGCTTCTTAATGTTTTACTAATCCCTTGTCTATAGATCTGTTATCAGCTGCCAGACCTGCACTGCTCAAGAGAAAAATGTCCAGTCTCATTCTTCTTATGACAATAAAGAGAAAACACAAATCTAAAACACACCGGAACCAAACTGGTCCTTTTTTAAGATCTCCAAGTGATATGTCATAAAAGAGGTCTTAATACTTACGGAAGGCTTTGTCTATTCTCCATCCATTTGTTTTCTCTTCACGTTTAAATTTATTCTGTTAACAGAAGAAAACAAAAACCTATAGTAATTTTATCCTATTAAAAAAGTGAAGATTACAGTTAAAAAATAAGCATTAAAATAAAACTTCTGGGGTGCCTGGGTGGCTCAGTTGGTTGAGTGTCTGCCTCTTGATTTCGGCTCTGGTCATGATCCCAGGGTCATGGGCTCAAGTCCTGAGTCAGGCTTCACACGAAGCATGGAGCCTGCTTGGGATTCTCTGTCTGCCTGTCTCTGTCTCTCTCTCTCTCTCTCTCTCTCTCTCTCTCTGTCTCTCTTCCTCTGCCCCTCCCCCCTGCTTGTACACTCTCTCTCTAAAACAAAAATTAAAAAAATTCTTATAACAAATGATTCTCTTGTACATAACATCTTTGCCAACAGGCAAGCTACTTAAACCTTCAGCTTTTTAAAAAGAGATGATGATCTACACTGAGCTCCCTGAACCTCTTTATAATCAACAGCATAAATCAGCAATGGAAGCTAGAGTTACAGAGGATAGAAAAAAGTTAAGTTAACTAGCTTGGTAACAAATCAAACTGTAGTCAATTAAGCTAACTAATATTAACTCTTTAAAAACTAATATATTCATATCAAGTTAAACATCTTATATTACTATTCTCATGTTTTTTATGGCACAGAAGAGAGACTGTGAGAAAACAAATTTTTGAGTCAGGCCAAGTTTATCTTTAGAATCTTCTTCATATTGGGGCACCTGGGTGGCTTAGTCGGTTAAGCATCCAACATTGGCTCAGGTCATGATCTCAGGGTTAGGGACTTCAAGCCCCGCATTGGGCTCTCTGCCATCAGCACAGGACCCATTTGGTTCTCTGTCCCCTTCTCTCTCTGCCCCTCCCTCGCTTACATGTGTGTGCACGCTCTCTCAAAATTAAACAAACGTTTAAAAAAAAAAAGAGAGAGACTTCTTTATATTAAGGCACATTTCTTCATGCTTTTCTGAGCATCAGAGATCATCATTCCCTGTCGCACTCCAGATTACCTCCATTAAGATGGAGATGGTTAAAGTTTAAGGTTCAATCCATCCTAACTAAGGTCATTAGGAAGTGTGAGGGTATAAGCTTGTTTGTAAGATTATCTAATCATGCAATTACATCCTGGGAGAGGGCATAATCACCAATCTCTCCCTTTTATAGATCAGTCTAAAAGCTTTTATTGAAAATACAAAAATCAAACTTTTTATTGAGAAAAAATAGAGAAAATCACAAAACAAAGAAGTGCTTCATGGCCCCCTTCTTCCCTCTGAAAGAACCTAACCACTGACCTGACTTTATTTAAAGCTCTATCTTGCTTTCCTTACTGTTTATCATTCAAGGGCACACGCATCTTTAAACTCTTTAGGTGAGCCTTGCCCATATTTTAAAAACTTCATAGGCCTTCAACATCTTTTCATCTACAGCTTATCCTTTTTTTTCAGTCTTTATTTTCTTCATAAAACTCATTCCCAAGTAAATAACACTTAAGTTTTCAAGGATCATTATCTTTCTCCCATAAAGATCCTATTATTCTTTAAACATCTCCTCAAAAGTTACCTCCATAAAAATGAGAGGCTATATAACCACTAAATTGAACATCCTAAGAGAAATGCCAATAAGCTTTAGGCATTATTCAATTCTAAAACAATACTATACCATATTTTACCTAATGAGGAACATAATTGAGAACAATTTAAAACATTTGTAAAGAATGTATTGATATTATTCCTTGAATTTATAGGCAGGAACTACTGCCAACTAAATTCCATGATTGTAAAATAAATCCCATAATTTCCACCACTGACTCTGATGAAGTAACTGGTTACAGGCTTACTCAACACATCCAACCACACCAAAAATAACTTTACTACTGAACAAAATAAATCAATCAACTGTTTGCAAACAATGGACAACAGCAAGAGTAAAACTACAACCTCACATTTCTGGATAGAATGGAAACATCTAAGATGTACCCATGATCACCATGGCTCTCTGGGCTAAATTCCCTAAACAATGAAGAGGAGATAAAGCCCAAAGAGAGCAGAGCTCTCAAGAGCTAGAGAATATTTAGGGGTTGTAGAGAGAAGACAGCTATATAAAAAGGAGTCTCACAAGCTTAGTGGAAGTATTCCATGGGTACTTGATCTATATCTGGGTTCCACATACCAATAGCCTAAGCCTAGCAGAAAACAACTACTCCAGGAACGAGAAAAGAAAGATACTAGAAGTTACTTAACAGAGCAAGCTGACAGAATTCTAGCCCTCACAAAAGGAAAGACTTAGTTAATACCCAAACATTTACTTTAGACACCAGAAAAGCCACCGCTTCGAGATAAGGACCACAGTCTTAGAGCAGGCTTTCTCACTCAGGGCTCTAGCATGAGAATTAAATTCTAATGCCCTAAAGCACTCACGATATGTAATGAATTATACCATCTCTTCTGTGCATCTCGAATAGTACTAATATGATGGTCCTCAGAGAACTTAGAAAACTAATTCAAAGGATTTTCTATGGTTCAGATAAAAAACCTAGAAAAAGGATTAGCCTAGATTTGCCTTAATAAAGCCTAAAATCAAGCCTTGACAATAACAAGGAGAGTTGAGAGAATATTAACTGCCTTTTAGAACTTAATACTCTTTAAAGGAAAGAAACCAACAAACATAATCTAGACACTATCAAACATATCATCCACAATGTCCAGTACTCAGTTTAAAAAAAATCCATGGGGCGCCTAGGTAGTTCAGTTAAGCGTCCGACTTCAGCTTGGGTCATGATCTCGTGGTTTGTGAGTTCGAGCCCCACATCAGGCTCTATGCTGACAGCTTGGAGCCTGGAGCCTGCTTTGAATTCCGTATCTCCCTCTTTCTCTGCCCCTCCCCTACTCTCGCTCACGCACATGCTCTCTCTCAAAAATAAACATTAAAAAAAAAAAATCTTTTAAAAAACCTCCACAAAGGATGCCTGGGAGGCTCAGCTACTTAAGCATCTGGTTCTTGGTTCTGGCCCAGGTCATGATCTCATGGTTCAGGAGTTCAAGCCCCATGTCAGGCTCTGTATATTCTCTCTCTCCCATTCTCTCTGCCCCTCCCGCTAACACACATGTGCTCTCTCCAAATAAACTTAAAAAACAAAACAAAACAAAACAAAAAAACTCCATAAGACATGAGAAGACAAGAAAATGTGATGCACAAAAAAATAGTCAACAGAAACAGATCTCAACATGATCTAAATGCTGAAATTAACAAACAAGAAAGTTAAAACATGTTATAAATATGTTCAATGATTTAAAGAAAAATACGGAATCAACAGGGAAATCTCAGAAGAAAGGAAACTAAGAAAAATAACCACGTGGAAATTAAAGAAATGAAAAATATGTAACATGAGAAATGAAACATTCACTGAATGGGCATATCTGCAGACCGAAGACAGCAGAAGACAGGGTGAACCTGTGAACACAGTAATGGAAACTAACCAAGTGATATAGAGAAAAAAAGATTAGGAAAAAAAAAAGAACAGAGCTTTAACTTGAAGTATAATGTTATGCAAGCTAATAGACATAAGTGGAGTTCCAGAGGAAAAGGACAAAGTAGAAAAAATATTGAAAAGAAACTATCCATATGAAAATCATAACCCTACTGCTGAACACCAGAGTTAAAAACTCTCAAAAATAGAGAAAAACAATTTATCACATACAGGGGAATAAAAACAAAAAATATGACTGACTTACCATCAAAAACACTGGAGGCCAATGGGCAAGAGAATGACAATTTTAAAACACTGAAAGGAAAACCTATCAAACCACTTGCATATCCAACAAAAAAAAAAACAAAAAGTAAGGTGAAACAGACTTTCAGATAAATCAAAGCTGAGAGAATTTTTCAACAGTAAATCTCCTATCCAAACCTACACGAAGAAATGAAAAGCATTGAAAATGGTGGCTAAATATTAAGGCTAGTTTCTTTTTTCTACTTTTCTACTCAATTTCCTTTAAAGACAAGACAATGGGGGCTGACAGCTTAGAGCCTTGAGCCTGTTTTCGATTCTGTGTCTACCTCCCTCACTCCCCTCCCACCCGTCTCAAAAATAATAAACATTAAAAATAAAATAAATAAATAAAGACAAAAGACTATAAGCTAAAATAAGTTTGATGTAAAATTGGATTACAGTATGCAAAAGTGAAATATATAATTACACAAAGGATGAAGGGTAGATGGAATATACTTGTAAGAGATTATTACATATGGAGTATGAAGTGTAAAGAGTAAAATGGTACAATAAAGAAAATAAGAAAGAATACTAAGATTTATCTGAATAACCCAAAAGAAGGCAGGAAATGAGGAATAAAAAACAGATGGGTAAGCGGAAAATAGTGAGGTGATAGACTTGAACCCAGTCATATCAGTTATTACATTAAAGGTAAATGAACTAAATTATTACATGGAAATGTACAACAGACATTTTATTTATTTTTTTTTTTTTTAAATCAGGGTCAACGTAAGAATTCAATGACCATGAATTGGTCTCTCTCAGAAATACAACCTATAATAAAATTAAACTAAAAGAGTGTCAGACTGGATAAATTACTGCAGCTACCATAGAATACAGTATGGATGTTGCTCAAAAATATTAAAAAATAAAATTATCACATGATCTAGCAATTCTACTTCTGCATATTTACCTGAAGGAAACAAAATCACTATCTTGAAAAGATGTATGTATCCCCAAGTTCAGTGCAGCATTGTTCACTGCAGCCAAGACAATCTAAGTGTCCAGTGAGAAATGAATAAAGAAAATGTGGCACTGGCACAAAAACAGAGTAATGGAACAGAATAGAGAATCCAGAAATAAACCCACAAATGTATGACCAAGTAATCTTTGACAAGCAGTAAAGAATATCCAATGGAATAAAGACAGTCTCTTCAGCAAATGGTGCTGGGAAAATTGGACAGCGATATGCAGAAAAATGAACCTGGACCACTTTCCACACCATACACAAAAATAAACTCAAAATGGATGAAAGACCTAAATGGAAGACAGGAAGCCACCAAAATCCTCGAGGAGAAAGCAGGCAAAAACCTCCTGACCTCGGCCATAGCAACTTCTTTTTTTTTTTTAATTTTTTTTTCAACGTTTTTTATTTTTTATTTTTGGGACAGAGAGAGACAGAGCATGAACGGGGGAGGGGCAGAGAGAGAGGGAGACACAGAATCGGAAACAGGCTCCAGGCTCCGGGCCATCAGCCCAGAGCCTGACGCGGGGCTCGAACTCACGGACCGCGAGATCGTGACCTGGCTGAAGTCGGACGCTTAACCGACTGCGCCACCCAGGCGCCCCCATAGCAACTTCTTACTCACCACATCTCCAGAGGCAAGAGAAACAAAAGCAAAAATAAACTATTGGGACCCCATCAAAATAAAAAGCTTCTGCACAGCAAAGGAAACAATCAGCAAAACTAAAAGGCAACTGATGGAATGGGAGAAGATATTTGCAAACGACAAAGCAGATAAAGGGTCAGTATCCAAAATCTATAAAGAACTTATCAAACTCAACACCCAAAAAACAAATAGTCACGGGAAGAAATGGGCAAAAGACATGAATAGACATTTCTCCAATGAAGACACCCAGATAGCTAACCAACACATGCAAAAATGCTCCACATCACTCATCATCAGGGAAATACAGATCAAAACCACAATGAGATACCACCTCACACCTGTCAGAATAGCTAACATTAACAACTCACACAACAACAAATGTTGGAGAGGATGCGGAGAAAGAGGATCTCTTTTGCACTGCTGGCAGGAATGCAAATTGGTACAGCCACTCTGGATCACAGTATGGAGGGTCCTCAAAAAATTAAAAATAGAACTATACTACGACCCAGCAACTGCACTACTAGATATTTACCTAAGGGATACAGGTATGCTATTTCGAAGGGACACATTCACCCCAATGTTTATAGCAGCGCTAGCAACAATAGCCAAAGTATGGAAAGAGCCCAAATGTCCAACAACGGATAAATGGATAAAGAAGATGTGGTATGTATATACACACACACACACACACAACGGAGCATTACTCGGCAATCAAAACAAACGTAATCTTGCCATTTACAACTATGTGGATGGAACTGGAGGGTATTATGCTAAGCAAAATTAGTCAGAGAAAGACAAATACCATATGACTCCACTCACATGAGGACTTTAAGATACAAAACAGATGAACATAAGGGAAGGGAAACAAAATAATATAAAAATGGGAGGGGGACAAAATAGAAGAGACTCTTAAATACGGAGAACAAACAGAGAGTTACTGGAAGAATTGTGGGAGAGGAGATGGTCTAAATGGGTAATGGGCAATAAGGAATCTAGCCCTGAAATCAATGTTGCACTATATACTAACTTGGACGTAAATTAAAAATAAAAATTACAAAAGCAAAGCACAAAAAAAAAGAAAAAATGTGGTACATATGTGTGTGTATATGTATACAGAAATATTATCCAGCCATAAAGAAGAAATTTTCCCATTTGCAACATCATGAATGGACACTGAAAGCATTATACTAAGTGATATAAATCAGAAAAGACAATTGCTGTATGATCAATTTAGCAGCACACTAAAAGTGAATGTACCCATTACTGTGCCCAAAAGTGAATGACACGAGAAAGTCAATATACGTCAAAAACTGAATATAAAAACACAGAAAGAGGCGAATCTATGACCATGAAGGCAGATGTCAATTCTTTGCTTCGTTAACTACTAGAACTAGACAACATATCCAACAACAGAGTATACACTCATTTCAAGTGCACCAGAAATACTGACCAAGGTGAATATAACATGTTTTTAAAATAAATCTCATTAAATTTCAGAAAGACTGAAATCTTACAGCTTATATATTTGATGTTCACAATGGAATAAAACAATTACAAAACAGTAAAATATTTATCGATGTCCCAAATATTTGGAAATTAAGCACACTTCTAAATAACAGAACTACATGTAGAAAATATTTTTAACTGAGAAACACTGAAAGCAACCTATCAAAATTTATGAAATGCAGTTGAAGCAGGACTCAGATGAAAATGTATAGCTTTAAATGTCTAATTAGAAAAAAAGTACTAAAAGTCAATGTTCAAAATTTTCATCTTAAGAAGAATATAATTAAAGGCAGAATAAATAGAAGGAAATGTTGAAGAGTTAAAAAAATGAAAATCCACAATTAAAAACTTGTAACTACAGGTTGGTTCATTAGAAAGATTTGGGGAAGTCAAAATACCCTTAGCAAGACAAAGAAAAAAAAAGAAGGAAAACGTCAATTATCAAAGAGAAATATCCTATAAAAATTAAAATGATTACTGAACAGTATGAAAACTTCATGCCTATAAATTCAACAACTTAGCATCAAAACCGACAAGAAAAAAACTGAGTATCTGAATATACCTATATGTATTAAAGAAACTGAACTTAAAATCATTCCTCAAAGAAAATTACAGGTCTGAAGGTTTTCACTGTTGAATTCTATTGAACACTAAAGGAGAAATAGTATTAATCTTAAATTCATTCAGATAAAAGAAAAAAAAAAAGACAAAAACACTGTCCAACTCATTTTCTATAACCAGCATAATCCTGGTACCAAAATATGATAAAGGCATTAAAAGAAAGTTGTAAAATATCCTTCATAGGGCGGCTGGCTGGTTGAGTTGGTTAAGTGTCCAACTCTTGATTTCAGCTCAGATCATTTCAGTCATGAGTTCCAGCCCCGCATTAAGCTCTGTGCTAACAGTGCAGAGCCTGCTTGGGATTCTCTCTCTCCCTCTCTCTCGCTGCCCCCTCCTCTCTCAAAAATAAATCAATAATAAATAAATATTCAAAATATCCCTCATGAACAAAGATGCAAAAAATCCTCAAGAGGGGCACCTGGGTGACTCAGTCAGTTGAGCATCTAGCTTTGGCTCAGATCGTGACCTCATTGTTCATAAATTCATTAGTCTGAATCCTCCATCAGGCTGGCTGCTGTCAGCACAGAGCCTCCCTCAGATCCCCTGATCACGTCTCTCTCTGCCCCTCCCTGGCTCACGTGCATGCACTCTCTATGACCTTAAAAAAAAAAAAAAATTCTCAAGAAAATATAATAAAATCCAACATCAGAAAGAATAGCACAAGTCTGGTTTGATATTTGAAAACCAATACAATCCACTAGTCTAAATTTTCACTTTTCTAAATTTTGCCCAAAGATTTGTTAGAACTACATTAAACTTAAGGGAGGAGTCTAAACAATTTTGGGGAGAAATAGTTTAGTGACAAATTTATCATTAATTACTCAGATCAGAGAGCTCCCCTAGACAATTTCTAGCCTTCACATACTTTAACGTTTTCTTCTCCTTATATCAAAGATCAACATTAGAAAAGGAACATAGATAATATAAACAATTCTTCTTTTGCAGAAATAGAATAACCATTACACCATATAATGGTCCCCAGGTGATGGATCCATGCCTAGGGTAGCACAAGAACAAAACATCTGTCTTTCCTGATAGTTTAATTAATGAAGGAAAAAAAACCCATGGTTGAATAAAGAGCTCACTATAGGAGTGCCTGGGTGGCTCAGTCGGTTGAGTGTCTGACTTCGGCTCAGGTCATGGTCTTGTAGTCTGTGAGTTCAAGCCCCATGTCATGTTCTGTGCTGACAGCTCAGAGCCTGGAGCCTGCTTCAGATTCTGTCTCTATCTCTCTCTTGCCCCTCCCCTGCTCTCACTGTGTGTCTCTCCCTCTCAAAAATAAAATAAAAAATTAAAAAAAAATTTTTTTAATAAAAAAAGAGCTCACAATATATTGAAAACGCATAGGGCCGCCAGGGTGGCTCAGTCAGTTGAGCAAACGACTGCAGCTCAGGTCATGATCTCATGGTTTGTGAGTTCGAGCCCCGTGTTGGGCTCTGTGCTGACAGCTCAGAGCCTGGAGCCTGCTTCGGATTCTGTCTTCCTCTCTCTATCTGCCCCTCCCCCACTCATGCTCTGTATCTGTCTCAGAAATAAATATTAAAAAAAATTTTTTTAATTGAAAATGCATGACGGCCAACATAGTGTGCACTCATATGCACTCCATCCCAGGAAACTTGTAACTAAGTTTCTCACAAAGGGAAAAATAAAACAGAGAATACTACTCACTCTGTTAGGCATAGTAAAGCACTAATTTACATCACTGCTCTTGTTAATAGTGGCCCTGTCCACAAAGTTAAGGTAGTCTAAGAAAGCAACAGTTAGATCAGATCATGGGAATTATCTAATTTAGCATGCCTCTCTTCATGCCTTCCTAGGAAATTAAGCAATACACTCTGTTCAAAAGCTACCCTTAATCCAAATACGTATTCTGATACATTTATTCTTCCCTCTTCGTTACATAATGCTTCTTTTATCTTAGATTCAGTGGTTTTATGGGTACTCCCTAAAATCCATTCTAGAAGTGAGCAAGACATAGATAATACACTAAAGGTAAGGAGATTGTACTCATATTAGAACTCAGTAATACTGCATTACTTTCTGAGCTGTATAAAAGGACACACGTAGGGGCGCCTGGGTGGCGCAGTCGGTTAAGCGTCCGACTTCAGCCAGGTCACGATCTTGCGGTCCGTGAGTTCGAGCCCCACGTCAGGCTCTGGGCTGATGGCTCGGAGCCTGGAGCCTGTTTCCGATTCTGTGTCTCCCTCTCTCTCTGCCCCTCCCCCGTTCATGCTCTGTCTCTCTCTGTCCCAAAAATAAATAAAAAACGTTGAAAAAAAAATTTAAAAAAAAAAAAAGGACACACGTACTCAAAACTAGTAATGAATAAGGATGAACTGAGATTTAAACAAAAGTTAAAAAAATAGTATTAGTAATTTTTGGTCCTTTTCCAATCAACAAATGTATTGGGTTTACTTTACCTTAATTTCTATCCTTGCTCTGTGAGGAAAAAGCTGTCCAATCATAGAAAAGTCAGTTCCTACCATGCTGATGGCTAAAAAAAACATATCTGTTTCTGTAAAAATAAAAGATTTAGAAAGAATGAAAATTAATCCCAATATTTCAGAGGAAAAAAAAATCTTACATGAAGTATATATTTTGAGTTAAAAATAAATTTGAGAGTATCTAATAGTCTTTTATTAAAGGCCAGGAAATCTTTAGTCAATTTTATTGCTAAGAACTTCATGCATCTAAAATAATGTCTAAACTTTTATACAGAAACATAAGAAATTTATAAACTCATACCAAGAAGCTAAAATTAGGAAGAGAGGGAAGAGAAGGGGAAGAGGAAGGAGAGAAGGAAGAGGAAGGAGAGAAGGAAGAGGAAG